>NC_053026.1:91871516-92030369 GCF_003073215.2 Triticum urartu
GTATCTAGAACACTATTCGGCTGATTACACTCTCAAGATGGCCTCGGATGAAGGAGCACTCTAAAGGAATTGTCTTCGTATTGTCGAGGCGATCGATTTTCATATATAAATCATCTCAATCCGAATTCGTATGCAAAAGTTACAGTCAATATGGTGCGGACCGGCTAGGGATCAATATATTACGCTGGACATCGGACACATGCCGATGGATGTCTGATACAATGCGTGAGCAATTAGCCATTGAAGACGATCTCAGATCTAAAAGTGTTCAACATGAAAGTTGTTCGTCTCATCAAAATGTTCAAGATTGCTTTTGGGCTTGTTTCCATCCGAGGTCGTTTACCACCTCAAAAATTACCCGCAAGGTGCAACCAGTTTAAACCGAACAGTTTTGGAAAGTTCGGACAAAACCAATCCGAATTTGACTAGGGTTTTGGACGTGAATCCAAGACTTTTCCTTGCACGGGAAGTCTAGCCGCCTCTTATATACCAAAGGGGTGATGGCCGATTGAACAACACACAATCGATCTATCAATATACCATCTTTTTACCTTTACCTTTATCTCTCTCCCTTGTTCTTCTTCTTCCTTGTTCTTCGTTCGTTCTTCGTTTGCAGGGCGGCGAACCTCGAAGCCCTAGGGGTGATCAGGTCGACCTAGGGCAGCCCATAGCCGCCGCAAGCCCTGACGGGGTCCCTCCCGGGCGTGTGGGGTTTCGGGTCCTCACCCTCGGTGTTGTTTGCGTACCACGCTTCCGGACGGGTCTCCTTCGATGTGAGCTGCGTTGCATCACCCTCGGTGTTGGAGGTACACGGTGACGTGTTCGTGTGCAAACACACTTTTTGGCGACCACGCTAGGGAGAAGCTTTGAACGGTCTCCGGCCCGTTCTTGCTATGAAGAGATCGTCATCAAGTTGCTGCAATCTACAAAGGTAATATGAATACCCAATTCCCCTTTGTAGATGCAAATAATCTATATGTTGTTGCTGGATCACCTAATGAGCATAATGTATCGGCTAGCCCTAGTTTTTTCAATCATGCATCTAATTATGCGCAAGGGCCGATGCAAAGCAATCTTCATGCTTCAAATTCTTATGATTTTAGCAATGTACGACATATGTATCCAAACTCTCATGCAGCGGCAACTCCACAAATCCATATGCGGATGAACAACATGATGGGTTTGGTTAATCAATTTGAAACACCTCATATTAAAATTTCCAATAGCGTACAAGAAAGTGTTTCACCTTTTTATTCATCGGCAACTAATTTGCAATATTTTAATCCAACCTTGCCGATGGATGGGAGAATTGGCCATGCTACTACTAGCTATTCGGCCAGTTACTCTCAACCATCATATGCTACACCTCATGTTAGTAATTTGTCAGCACCGTATGCAACTGTAGATGTTCATAATTCAGCCCCACATCTTCATGGTCGTAGCCGAATAAGTGAAAATTTTACAGGAACACATGTGCTATCATCAAATACTGTAGCATATAATGCATATTCCACGCAATTCAAGAATTTCGGCAACAGTCACGAATCATTACCGAAAGAATCTGAAAGTATTGCGGAGCAATCCCTTCCAGAAACGGTTGTGGCTGCATTAAAAAAGAGCTTGGCACAAAGCAAGAGAATTAGTGCTCTTTGCCTTGAACAATATGAAAAGGGGTTGTTTCCTGATTATGCTGCAATAAAGGCTAGAGTTTTGCAGGAAGATGGAACTTCATCAATTGATAGTATTGTTAAGAGAGCATATGGTTATACGGCAGTGCATACACCTCCAGCTAGTACCGCAGCATATTATACACCCCCTACACAATTGCAAAATTTTGGCAACACTAACACTTCATTGTTGAAAGACCCTAAAAGCATTGGGGGGCAAACTGATCTAGAGCGGGCTGAAATTGAGAAGGGGGTTAAAGCTTTGCGCGATAGGGTGCAAGTACTTCGCCAAGAGAGAATTGATAGGGAATTATCTCAAAGAAAAGAAGCCTTGCCAATTGATATAACCGGCAAAAAGAATGATGATTCGGAAACTAAAAGTGCTTCGGTTGAAAAAGCCGAATCAAGTAGTATATATTCCGAATCCATGAAATCCAAAGAGGCAAGTATTATTGAGAAAGGGCATGACAAGCATAGCAAGACAACCATGTTTGATTTTTCTAAAGTTAATGGAACCTACTTCCTGCCCTATGAGTTTCGTGCCATAGAAATTGACAAGCTTCAAGGACAAGAGCAAGTAGCCGAACAAAGTTCGGTTGACGAAGATCTTCAAATTTATGATGCACGAAATCAAGAAGAAAATTGTGACATGGTGTTGGGAAGTCATCCAGAAGCAAAGCACAATATTATTCATCATATGCAATCATCATGCTCTCCCAACATATTTGAAGAGGTATGTCTAGCAAGTAATTTACCTATTTTCATATTTGGTCACAACTTTATTGTTGATGCATCTATTAGAAAAATTCTAATAAGTAATTTTCAAAGACCAATGAAGAAGGGCAATTTACTTGTTAGCAATAAAATTGTTACTAAGCATATCGGTCAATATATTATACCATTCAAAGAGACCGATATTGCAGCCAAAGCTTTTCCCATTGCTTTATTTAAAGTTCATATCTAATTGGGTAGCTTTGCTTATTTCTTACTTGGCTTACACTTGGTCTCAATTGAGACATGTATGTTCTAACTATTTTCGTTTTAGAAATTTAAAGCCAAGGTTAAATCCTCTGAGCAAACCGATGCCATTATAGTTTCTTATCCAAAGACATCAGAGATAGAGTGCAAAACACAATGCATAGCCGAATGGGGTGATGCAAAATCTGAACCATTCGTTTGCTTAACTCCAAAGACGTTCTCATAACAAGATCGGATAGAGAATAAAAATTTTACCTTCAATTCAAGCATGTGTGATAAAATATTTAATTTGTTGTTGAGAAATAATTATATTAGAATTTTTGATCACCATGTTGAGCCATCTGTCCAGGGACGAATGTATTGTAAGTTGCATGATTCGTCCAAGCATAATTTTGAGGATTGCAACATGTTTCGTCAAATAGTTAAATCGGCCATTGATAAAGGACGATTGAAATTTGTTGAGACACCAAGAGATCACCAGTCTATTCCGATTGGTCCCGATGGCAGAAAGTTTTTGCATCGGCTACTTCAAGCCGATCCATTTAAAGAGAAGGTAAAAACTGCAGGTGATGGGATTAAGCTTTCAAGTAAAGAAGTTGTTGAAGAGCATAATGGACATAATCTTGAGGGCGAAAATTCCATCGAAGCTACAATGGAGACGCCAAGGACTGGGGGGAAGCAAGCAAATTCAGAGATTGGTGCAAGCACAACCAAAGGAAACAAAGGCCGCAATAAGCACAAGTGCAAGAAATCCAAGGTCACTTTTGCACAATTATTAGATAAATATCAAAATAAGAGTGAAGAGAAAAGTGCTTATCAGCCAACTAATGCAAAAGCATCAAGATCACCCCCAAGGCACAAATATGAGGATCGGTATTGGAAAAGTGAAAATTTTCATGCAACATATTCATATCCTTATTTTGGGCCGCCAATGCCAATGTCCTGGATTTCTCCCTATGCTCGTGTAGATTCATATCCATCATGGGACAGGTATGATACAAGGGCACATTCTCCATCTTATTTTAGACCATCTCATCAATATTATGCAGCTCCGAGAAGATCAACATTTGAACAATCACATGTTAAAGACCGTTTCAATCATAAGGAATCGGTTCAGAGCTCAAAGAAGAAGAAAGAGGTGGGCAAGCAAGTTTACCGTGTTAAAAGAGATGGTCGTAAGAGTGCAACTTCAGATTTGATCTCAAATGAAAAAGAGCCAATTAAAGTGTTGACATTGGCTACTAAAGGCAATGAGACGAAGCAACCAATTATTGAGAGTCAAAGTGCCAAATCTGAAGAAAAGAAGTTGAGAGTGCACAAGGTCGAAATAGAATCAAAACCGAGATGCCTGCTCGGCTTATCGTATTGGCAAAAGAAGAAATTACAAAAACTTAGTACAAAAGAACTTAAAGAAAGGAACATGGCATGGGTTCCCAAAGGAAGTGCTCAAAATAAGAATTATGTGCAAGCTTCATTACAAGAAGTGCGGCAAAGGTGAAGAGGGAAAAGAGTGAAAACTATGAAAGACCAATCCGAAGGTTTCAACATCTTCGGTCCACACATTATCCATATTATTCAACTATGTCGTTGATGCATATGCCATGGAATTCTTCATCAGGTATGATTGGTTACCCTCAATGGGCTTATTTTAATCCATGCATGCAATATAATTTTTTACATCATGAAAGGGTATTACCAAATCATCATATGTTCAATTAGCTTCACTTTGTTGCCAATCTAAATGGCCGATATATACCTATCGTCCTAAGCAAGGACAAATGGCCGATGAAGTGTTGACATCGCGCTTAGAATAAACTTCGTGCAAGCTATTTTTCGGCACACAAGTTTTGCCGAAAAACAGGGGGCATGTGTTGACACCAGATTTTGGCATGATCGAAAATATAATTAAGAAGGCCTTAAATGGAAAAGTGCTCAAAAGTGAGGAAGTTCCGTATCGTCAAAAGGAGAAACTTTGATATTTGTGTCATAGCCATCCGGTCTCATCTCTAAGGCTGAAGTTGTGTTCGAAGTACTGAGATTTTGTATCTAGAACACTATTCGTCTGATTACACCCTCAAGATTGCCTCGGATAAAGGAGCAATCTAAAGGAATTGTCTTCGTATCGTTGAGGCGATCGATTTTCATATATAAATCATCAAAATCCGAGTTCGTATGCAAAAGTTACAGTCAATATGGTGCGGACCAGCTAGGGATCAATATATTACGCTGGACATCAGACACATGTCAATGGATGTCTGATACAATGCGTGAGCAATTAGCCATTGAAGACGATCTCAGATCTAAAAGTGTTCAACATGAAAGTTGTTCGTCTCGTCGAAACGTTCAAGATTGCTTTGGGGCTTGTTTCCATCTGAGGTCGTTTGCCACCTCAAAAATTACCCGCAAGGTGCAGCCAGTTTAAACCGAACAATTTTGGAAAGTTCGGACAAAACCAATCCGAATTTGACTAGGGTTTTGGACGTGAATCGAAGCCTTTTCCTTACACAGGAAGTCCAGCCGCCTCTTATATACCTAAGGGGTGACGGCCAATTAAACAACACACAATCGATCTATCAATATATCATCTTTTTACATTTATCTTTATCTCTCTCCTTTGTTCTTCTTCTTCCTCGTTCTTCGTTCGTTCTTCGTTTGCAGGGCGGCGAACCTCGAGGCTCTAGGGGCGATCAGGTCCACCTAGGGCAGCCCATAGCCGCCGCAAGCCCTGACGGGGTCCCTTCCGGGTGTGTGGGGTTTCGGGTCCTCAAAAGCACCCGCCGGATTGTTTGCGTACCGCGCTTCCAGACGGGTCTCCTTCAACGTGAGCTGCGGTGCATCACCCTCGGCGTTGGAGGTACACGGTGACGTGTTCGTGTGCGAACAGGGTCTGCCTTTTCTGCCGTGAGAAACACTTCAAACCCACCTCCTACCAAAGTTGCTATGTTTATGTATGTTCCTAAGAATAAGGGTGAATCTTCTAGTAAGGAGAACGCGGATCTCAAATCAATAAGTGTTCACCCCGATTTTTTTGCTATCATTAAGGAACCTTTTTCTACAAATGATTATCTTGCTTTCTTGCGTAGGAGTTTGATCATCAATAAAAAGAAAGAAACTCCTAAGGGTTATAAGTGTTCAATTGAAGAATCGCATACCAAAGATGGCAATACCTAGATCTATCCTTGTCTTTATGCCTAGCTAGCGGCGTTAAATGGTAGCGATTGCTAGGAGGCAACCCAATTTTATTTTTGTTCCTTGCTTTTTGTTCCTGTTTAGTAATAAAAAATCATCTATCCTTTGTTATGCTTTTATTTTTATGTTTTAATTAGTGTTTGTGCCAAGTAAAGCCTTTAGGATCTTCTTGAGTGATTGTTATTTGATCTTGCTGAAAAAAACAGAAAGTATGCGCTTACCAGAATAATTTTCATTTTTTACTAGAGAGCGATAAAATAATTATTCCAACTGCATTAGATCAATATAAAAATTATTTAGGGTGTCCTAATTTATTAGAATTTTTGGAGTTACAAAAGTATTCAAAACCTATAGATTTCTACAGATTGTTCTGTTTTTGACAGATTCGGTTTTTCGTGTGTTGTTTGCTTATTTTGATGAATCTATGTCTAGTATCGGGGGTAACGAACCATAGATAAGTTGGAATATAGTAGGTTTAACACCAATATAAATAAAGAATGAGTTTATTACAGTACCTTAAAGTGGTGGTTTGTTTTCTTATACTAACGGAGCTCATGAGATTTTGTGTTGAGTTTTGTGTTGTGAAGTTTTCAAGTTTTTGGGTAAAGATTTGATGAATTTTGGAATAATGAGTGGCAAGATCCTAAGCTTGGGGATGCCCAAGGCACCCCAAGCTAAAATTAAAGGACAACCAAAATCCCAAGCTTGGGGATTCCCCGGAAGGCATCCCCTCTTTCGTCTTCGTCTATCGATAACTTCACTTGAGGCTATATTTTTATTCACCACATGATATATGTTTTGCTTGGAGCGTCTTGTATGATTTGAGTCTTTTCTTTTTAGTTTACCACAATCATCATTTCTGTACAAACCTTTTGGAGATACAC
The DNA here is from genome assembly GCF_003073215.2 of Triticum urartu. Taxonomy (NCBI): domain Eukaryota; kingdom Viridiplantae; phylum Streptophyta; class Magnoliopsida; order Poales; family Poaceae; genus Triticum; species Triticum urartu. The sequence goes on from NC_053026.1 coordinate 91,878,235, forward strand.
ACATGAATTGGAATTTATTAGAATACTCTATGTGCTTCACTTATATCTTTTTAGAGCAAGGTGGTGGTTTTATTTTATAGAAATTATTGATCTCTCATGCTTCACTTATATTATTTTGAGAGTCCTTTAGAACATCATGGTAATTTGCTTTGGTTATGAAATTAGTCCTAATATGATAGGCATCCAAGATGGGTATAATAAAAACTTTCATATAAAGTGCATTGAATACTATGAGAAGTTTGATAGTTGATGATTGTTTTGAGATATGAAGATGGTAATATTAGAGTCATGCTAGTTGAGTAGTTATGAATTTGAGACATGCTTGTGTTAAAGTTTGTGATTCCCGTAGCATGCACGTATGGTGAACCGTTATGTGATGAAGTCGGAGCATGATTTATTTATTGATTGTCTTCCTTATGAGTGGCGGTCGGGGACGAGCGATGGTCTTTTCCTACCAATCTATCCCCCTAGGAACATGCGCGTAGTACTTTGTTTCGATAACTAATAGATTTTTGCAATAAGTATGTGAGTTCTTTATGACTAATGTTGAGTCCATGGATTATACACACTCTCACCCTTCCACCATTGCTAGCCTCTCTAGTGCCGCGCAACTTTTGCTGGTACCATAAACCCACCATATACCTTCCTCAAAACAGCCACCATACCTACCTATTATGGAATTTCCATAGCCATTCTGAGATATATTGGCATGCAACTTTCCACCGTTCTGTTTATTATGACACGCTTCACCATTGTCATATTGCTTTGCATGATCATGTAGTTGACGTCGTATTTGTGGCAAAGCCACCGTTCATAATTCTTTCATACATGTCACTCTTGATTCATTGCATATCCCGGTACACCGCCAGAGGCATTCGCATAGAGTCATATTTTGTTCTAAGTATTGAGTTGTAATTCTTGAGTTGTAAGTAAATAAAAGTGTGATGGTCTTCATTATTAGTGCATTGTCCCATGTGAGGAAAGGATGATGGAGACTATGATTCCCCCACAAGTCGGGATGAGATTCTAGATAAAAAAAGAAGGACATAAAAATGAGAGAGAAAAAGGCCCAAATAAAAAAATGAGAGAAAAAGAGAGAAGGGGCAATGATACTATCCTTTTACCACACTTGTGCTTCAAAGTAGAACCATGATCTTCATCATAGAGAGTCTCCTATTTTGTCACTTTCATATACTAGTGGGAATTTTGCATTATAGAACTTGGCTTATATATTCCAATGATGGGCTTCCTCAAAATGCCCTAGGTCTTCGTGAGCAAGTGAGTTGGATGAACACCCACTTAGTTTTTTTAGCTTTCATACACTTATAGTTGTAGTGCATCTGTTGCATAGAAATCCCTACTCACTCACATTGATATCTATTGATGGGCATCTCCATAGCCCGTTGATACCCCTAGTTGATGTGAGACTATCTTCTCCTTTTTGTCTTCTCCACAACCACCATTCTATTCCACCTATAGTGCTGTTGGAAATATGCCCTAGAGGCAATAATAAATTAGTTATTATTATATTATATTTCATTGTTCATGATAATCGTTTATTATCCATGCTAGAATTGTATTGATAGGAAACTCAGATACATGTGTGGATACATAGACAACACCATGTCCAGTTGACTAGCTCGTTGATCAATAGATGGTTACGGTTTCCTGACCATGGACATTGGATGTCATTGATAACGGGATCACATCATTAGGAGAATGATGTGATGGACAAGACCCAATCCTAAGCCTAGCACAAGATCGTGTAGTTCGTATGCAAAAGCTTTTCTAATGTCAAGTATCATTTCCTTAGACCATGAGATTGTGCAACTCCCGGATACCGTAGGAGTGCTTTGGTGTGCCAAACGTCACAACGTAACTGGGTGTCTATAAAGGTGCACTACCGGTATCTCCGAAAGTGTCTGTTGGGTTGGCACGAATCGAGACTGGGATTTGTCACTCCGTGTAACGGAGAGGTATCTCTGGGCCCACTCGGTAGGACATCATCATAATGTGAACAATGTGACCAAGGAGTTGATCACGGGATGATGTGTTACGGAATGAGTAAAGAGACTTGCCGGTAACGAGATTGAACAAGGTATCGGGATACCGACGATCGAATCTCGGGCAAGTATCATACCGATAGACAAAGGGAATTGTATACGGGATTGATTGAATCCTTGACATCGTGGTTCATCTGATGAGATCATCATGGAGCATGTGGGAACCAACATGGGTATCTAGATCCCGGTGTTGGTTATTGACCGGAGAGTTGTCTCGGCCATGTCTGCATGACTCCCGAGCCCGTAGGGTCTACACACTTAAGGTTCGATGACGCTAGGGTTATAGGGAATAGATGTGCGTGGTTACCGACTATTGTTCGGAGTCCCGGATGAGATCCCGGACGTCACGAGGAGTTCCGGAAATGTCCGGAGGTAAAGATTTATATATAGGAAGTCATCATACGGTCACCGGAATAATTCGGGGTGTTACCGGTATTGTACCGGGACCACCAAAGGGGTTCCGGGGGTCCACCGGGAGGGTCCACCTGCCCCGGAGGGCCCTATGGGCTGTGTGTGGAGAGGGACCAGCCCCTTAGTGGGCTGGGCGCCTCCCCCCTTAGGGCCCATGCGCCTAGGGTTTAGGGGGAACCCTAAAGGGGGGCGCCCCCTTGCCTTGGGGGGTAAGGCAACCCCCCTGGCCGCCGCCCCCTCCTCAGATTGGATCTGAGGCCCCCCCCCTCCCTTGCCCCCATATATATGTGGGGGTGGGAGGGCAGCCGCACCCAAGTTCTGGCGCAGCTCTCCCCTTCTCCCAAGTCCTCCTCCTCTCCCGCGGTGCTTGGCGAAGCCCTGCAGGATTGCCACGCTCCTCCTTCACCACCACGACGTCGTGCTGCTGTTGGATGGAGTCTTCCCCAACCTCTCCTTCTCCCCTTGCTGGATCAAGGCGTGGGAGACGTCACCGGGCTGCACGTGTGTTGAACACGGAGGCGCCGTTGTTCGGCGCTTAGATCGGAATCAACCCCGATCTGAATCGCTGCGAGTACGACTCCTTCATCCGCGTTCTTGCAACGCTTCCGCTTAGCAATCTACAAGGGTATGTAGATGCACTCCCCTTCCCCTCGTTGCTAGATTACTCCATAGATTGATCTTGGTGATGCGTAGAAAATTTTAAATTTCTGCTACGATCCCCAACAAGTGTTATATCCATGGCTCACGCTCATGTATTGCGTGAACATTGAAAAGTTTGAGAACATCAAAAGTATGAAACAATTGCTTGGCTTGTCATCGGGGTTGTGCATGATTTAAATATTTCGTGTGATGAAGATAGAGCATAGCCAGACTATATGATTTTGTAGGGATAACTTTCTTTGGCCATGTTATTTTGAGAAGACATAATTGCTTTGTTAGTATGCTTGAAGTATTATTATTTTTATGTCAATATTAAACTTTTGTCTTGAATCTTTCGGATCTGAATATTTATTCCACAATAAAGAAAATTACATTGAAAATTATGTTAGGTAGCATTCCACATTCTGTTTTTATCATTTACCTACTCGAGGATGAGCAGGAATTAAGCTTGGCGATGCTGATACATCTCCAACATATCTATAATTTTTTATTGTTCCATGCTATTATATTATCTGTTTTGGATGTTTAATGGGATTTAATATGCACTTTTAGATTGTTTTGGGACTAACCTATTAACCGGAGGCCCGGTGCCAGTTGCAGTCTTTTTGCCTATTTCAGTGTTTCGCAGAAAAGGAATATCAAACGGAATCCAAACGGAATGAAACCTTCACGAGGATATTTTTTGGAACAAACGCAACTCAAGAGACTTGGAGTGGAGGTCAAGGAAGCAACGAGGCGGCCACGAGGTAGGGCGGCGCGGCCCCACCCTCACGGGCCACTCGTAGCTCCACCGACCTACTTCCTTCACCTATATATACTCTTATACCCTGAACACATCCAGGGGAGCCACGAAACCACTTTTCCACCGCCCCAACCTTCTGTACCCGTGAGATCCTATCTGGGGACCTTTTCCAGCGATCTGCCGGAGGGGGATTCAATCATGGAGGGCTTCTACATCAACACCATAGCCTCTCCGATGATGTGTGAGTAGTTTACTATAGACCTTCGGGTCCATAGTTATTAGCTAGATGGCTTCTTCTCTCTCTTTGGATCTCAATACAAAGTTCTCCTCGATGTTCTTAGAGATCTATTCGATGTAATTCTTTTTGCGATGTGTTTGCCGAGATCCGATGAATTGTGAGTTTATGATTAATATTATCTATGAACAATATTTGATTCTTCTCCGAATTCTTATATGCATGATTTGATATCTTTGCAAGTCTCTTTGAATTATCAGTTTGGTTTGGCCTACTAGATTGATCTTTCTTGCAATGGGAGAAGTGCTTAGCTTCGGGTTCAATCTTGCTGTGTCCTTTCCCAGTGACAGCAGGGGCAACAAGGCACGTATTGTATTGTTGCCATCTAGGATAAAAGGATGGGGTTTATATCATATTGCTTGATTTTATCCCTCTACATCATGTCATCTTGCCTAATGCGTTACTCTGTTCTTATGAAATTAATAATCTAGATGCATGCTGGATAGCGGTCGATGTGTGGAGTAATAGTAGTAGATGCAGAATCGTTTCGGTCTACTTGACACGGACATGATGCATATGTTCATGATCATGCCTAGATATCATCATAACTATGCGTTTTTCTATCAATTTCTCGTTAGTAATTTGTTCACCCATCATAATATATGCTATCTTGAGAGAAGCCACTAGTGAAACCTATGCCCCCGGGTCTACTTTACATCAAATTAGTTTCCCGTCAACTAGATATTTCTGTCGCCGTTTATTTTGCAATCTTTATTTTCCAATCTATACAACAAAAATACCAAAAATATTTATCTTATTATCTTTATCAGATCTCACTTTTGCAAGTGGCTGTGAAGGGATTGACAACCCCTTTATCGCGTTAGTTGCAAGGTTCTTATTTGTTTGTGTAGGTACTAGGCGACTTGCGTGTAGTCTCCTACTGGAATGATACCTTGGTTCTCAAAAACTGAGGGAAATACTTACGATACTTTGTTGCATCACCCTTTCCTCTTCAAGGGAAAACCAACGCATGCTCAAGAGGTAGTAGTCATGTCTACATAGTTCTCGAACCCATAGGGTCCGCACGCTTAACGTTCGATGACGATTTATATTATGAGTTATGTGATTTGATGGCCGAAGTTTGTTTAAAGTCTGGATGAGCTCACGGACATGATGAGGAGTCTCGAAATGGTCGAGACATAAAGATTGATATATTGGACGATGTTATTCGGACACCGGAAGAGTTCTGAGAGGTATCGGATAATTATCGGAGTGTTGGAGGGTTATCGGAACCCCCCGGGGGAACTAATGAGCCTTTATGGGCCTTAGTGGAAGAGAGAAAGGGCCAGGAGGGTCTGGCCGTGCCCCCCACCTGGGTCCGAATTGGACTAGGGGAAGGGGGGCGGCACCCCCTTTCCTTCCCTTCCCTCTATCCCTTCCTTCTTCCCCCTCTTCCTTAGGTGGAAACCTACTAGGACTTGGAGTCCTAGTAGGATTCCCCTCTCTTGGCGCGCCCTAGGAGGGTTGGCCGGCCTCCCCTCCCCTCCTTTATATACGGGGGCAGGGGGCACCCTAGAACACACAAGTTTCTCTTAACCGTGTGCGGTGTCCCCCTCCATAGTTACACACCTCAGTCATATCATCATAGTGTTAGGCGAAGCCCTACGCCGGTAACTTCATCATCACCGTCACCACGCCGTCGTGCTGAGGAACTCTCCCTCGGCCTCAACTGGATCAAGAGTTCAAGGGACGTCATCGAGCTGAAGGTGTGCTGATCGCTGAGGTGTCGTACGTTCGGTACTTGGATCGGTTGGATCGCAAAGACGTTCGACTACATCAACCGCGTTACTAAACGCTTCCGCTTTCGGTCTAGGACGATACGTAGACACACTCTTCCCGCTCATTGCTATGTATCTCCTAGATAGATCTTGCATGATCGTAGGTAATTTTTTTGAAATACTGCGTTCCCCAACAAGTAGGAGGCGCACACAAGTAGCAAAGATGACGCCAACCACAACTAACGACAAGGGGCAGAACCATTCGGGATGAATAAGAGGCGGAGCCCTCATAGACAACCACACCGCCACAAGCAAAAGGCATCTAGACTCCGACGACCAACAAGTCGGGCCACAACCAACGACAAAGGCCAATGGATGGACATAGATGAGTCGACAGGTGACAGGATCACTAGATGTGAGGGAACCACATTGGATCTGGTAGAGAAGGCTGAGATGGGAAGGGATATGGTGGGATGAGTAGAGAAGGACGGGAGCACACTGGGAAATGACCAGAAGCATGACCACACATCCCATCTCTGTCGACGACACCAGGATCCACTGCACCATCACACAATTAGATCTGGAGCACCACGACCCAAAACAAAGCATGATGAGAATGCCTCATCACCACCATCATCAATGGCCATGAGGGCTTTGCCTTTCTCAACGGCAACCTCCACCAGTGTTGGGGAAACAGTGGGGAAGGCAGACAACAGCTAGGGCTATAAGGGCGACCTGGAGTTTGGAAGGGGTGCCTCTTCCTCTGCGTCGCCGTAGTTGATGGATACCTTGCCAAAGGGAGGCGCCTCCGACCGCCGCACGTGTGGAAGGCACTGGTTGCTGTCGTCACCGCATTTCCTAGCTTCGTGTGATCAGTCCCCCTTCATTGGTAATTTTGAAATTTTTCAATAATTTCTTACATGCCCCAACACCCACTCCCACCCCCACCATCTCCTGCTCGCTCCCCCGCTCCTCTGTCTCTGCTGATGGCCACTCTGGCCCCGGCGTCCACCTCCATGCGCCGGTGACCACTCCGGTCCCGGCGCCCACCTCTCCCGCCGAGGCGGTCTCCTCGCGTTGCTCACCCATGGCCTCTGACGCCTCCAGCCCAGCCTCGGTCTCATGCAGGCTGCTGCCTGTGGTCTGCGGCCTTGGCCTCTCTGCCTCACCGGGCTCCGCTGGTTCCTACGCTGGCGCGCGCCCTTTGGTTGGTGTGGCGGCCCCGGATCCGGTCGCTGGCCCGGGCCCTGCTATGCCGAGGAGGAAGCCAAGCCCCTCGCGGAAGGCCCTCTGGCGCCGCAGGAAGTTGGAGATGTGGCAGCGGCGCTGAGGCCTAGGTCATGCTCTCCGATGTCCTCGCAGGAGCGGCATGAAATCCTACCGAATTTGTTCGGGGCGTGTTTCAAGTGCTTTCGGGAGGGACATCGCCGGGGAGACTGCACCTTTAAACCGCTCTGCATCCACTATGGTGTAACATCCCAAATTTTCAATTTGGAATGTTATACACTAGATCATCATTGGATATCATATTTTATTGCATTTTGGTTGATCCTAGAAATTCTACGCAACTCAAGGATCCTCGGAGAGAGTTGGGGATTTCGTTATTCTCATATTTGAGTTCTCTCAAATTTCAAAAATAGGATCATTTGATTTTATTTATTTTATCTTCAATTATTTCTATTACAAAAATATGAGAGAGGGAATAAAATGACTTTCCCAAAATAAAGAAATATTGAGGATTTAATTATAAAATAAAATAAGATTTTATTTGGGATTTATTTGCAATTTTATTTGAATTTAGGAAAAATGCGCGTTTTTCAAAATTGTATTTAGGCCCCAAATAAATGTTCATCCTGTGCGGCTTGATTTTAGAAACCGGGAAAATTTATTTCGGGATTTTTGGAGTCCAGTATTCCTTTTGTTTTTTTCTGAGCGTAACTATTTAAAAAAAACGCGAACCGACCTATCGGGTCGTGTCCGACCCGGACACCTGGCCCGGCCGGCCTTATAAGCCGGGGGAGCCCAGCCGAGCCACCCCCCAAACCCTAGCGCCCCGCCACCGCCGTCGCCGCCCCGCTGCCCCACCCGCCGAAGCTGTGTCGTCGCCCGCCGGAGCCGCCGCCCACCGCCTCGCCTCGCCGGAGGTTGACCCCGCCCCGCCGCCGGTTTTTCTCGAAAAACCGTTCGGTTTTTCGTTCGGTTTTTTAGATTCGTTTTTTAATAAATCGGTTTTTCCGGTTTGTTTAATTAGCGAGCGTTCACTCGTTCGTTCATTTTAACGAACGCGTTCATCGTTTAGATCCAGATAACGAACGTTCGTTCGTTAATCTGTTCGTTGTTTTCTTTTTTCTTGGATTAAATCCGTGATTTTTCTGATCGCGATTCCTGATCCGATTTTCGTTCTAGTATAACCTTTCGCTCGTTTATCGGAATCAGGCGATTCAAGCGCCTGAAGTTTCATATCGAAACCCTCTTACCGTTTAACCAACTCAAACAAGTTTTTGCCTCTGTAAAAATTGCCCTAGATCCAGAATAGTAAACGAAGTCTGTTTCTTTTGCCGTTTTGTCTTTCGTTGCTTCGTTCGATTTGGTTCTTTTGCCAACCGGAGTTCTTAAGTTGAACTATCTAATTAATTTTGTTGAGTTTTTAATGATGATGCTTAATTGGGATTGAGAATGCTGTCAACCATTCTCAATGTTTAACAACTACCATGATAGTTAAATAAAATTTATTCCTTTGAAGTAGGGAAAAATTGGCTTTACGTAAAACTATAACCATAGAGCTTTCCACCAGCCAAATATGCATATAGTATAGCCTTATTCTTTCATTGCTCTCTATGTGTTACATTGCTAGCATATTCCATGTGCTGGCCCGTTTCCGGCTGCAACGTTCATGTTGCAGACTTTTCAGACAATGAGTAAGGTGCTTTTAGGTCGTGGTTCTATACTCAGTGATGCCATTGGAGTTGATGGACTCAGTTATCTTCCAAGCCTTCCACTGTTATAGTTATTAGATGGCCTTAAGCCATATTTATTGTAATAAGTTCTCTTTTGAGACTCGATGTAATAAGTGTGTGATTGCTACTCTGTTATAAATCCTTCAAGTACTGTGTGGTGTCAGCATTACTGATCCAGGGATGACACCGGAGCATAGAGATTGGACCGTTTGAGGTCTGGTCGCTACAAAATGGTATCAGAGCACACGCTGACTGTAGGACACGACCACTAAGATAAAGCCCTAGATCACTACTCACTCTCTTCTCATTCTGACTTCTCATCTTTTCTACTCTTTTAGGATGGCGGATGCACGGAACAAGTTCACGCAACCGGATGAAGATACACCCTTTGGACGTCATTTGAAGGAAGTCACTAGATATCTGAACATCGGAGTACCAAGCTTCACCGGAACCTACAACGCCACTTTACCGGAAGAGGAGCGTTGGATGATTCAAGTTCAAGTTCCAGGAAGGACGTTCATGCCAGTCACTCAGCCCATAGAGTTTTCCTTTGATGCACCAACTTGGAATCTAGGAAAGAGCATGGCAGCTCACATCGCCATGGGACGCATTGGAGAAGTTTACCGCAATGACCTCAAGGATACTATCTACCAGATTTGTGGGCGCCGAGATGAGCACTGGGAGATGATCAGCACCAGGAAGGATAGGTCAATTGCAGCTTTTATCCAGGAGTTAAACCAACACATTCGACATCAGGAGAAGAATCAAGGAACTGGAGGAAGAACTCAAGGCTACACGTGAAGATTATGAAGAGGAAATCGAAGTACTAGTGGAGAAGAATGACGATCTGATCAAGAAGATCAGAATATTTATGGGAGGCCCTACACTAGTAGAAGAATATGAAGAACCCAATGAGATTTGCCCAGAAGACTACATCATCATCGACGACACCGACTCGGATCCAAATGATAGCGATGATGACTATGTTGATGAAGCTGGAGCAAATATCATGGAGTCTGCAACCGAAGAATATTTCTAGTAGACCACCCCATCAGTAGTAGTAGTCCACCATGTAAATATAGTAGTCCGAGCACTTTTGCGATAGTTAGATCGATTGTATGCCCTTGTTTGATTGATTGAAGTGAATTTTTTGTTTTGCCTCATGTGCATATGGGTAGTGTTTTCTCTCTAGACGCCTCTCTATTCTTCAATCTCATCTTTTCTAAACCCTCAGATGCCTCCGAGATGTGACCTCGGATTTACCTTCCCACCGGAGCTCACCCAGTTGATCCAGCAGCAGAACACATTGATGCAGTTGCTAGTCCAGAATCAGAATCAGGGGAACAACAACAACAACCCACCACCACCACCACATGTTCATCACTTAGCCTGTTTTCTTAGGCTGAATCCGCCGGTGTTTTCCAGTAGCACCGAGCCGATAGTAGCAGACGATTGGCTCCTCAAGACAGCAAGGGAGTTGACCACGGTAGGATGCACATATGGGGAAAAGGTGAAGTTTGCCCCACATCAGCTTGAAGGACCCGCATCATCATGGTGGGAGAATTTCACCGCCACTTTCCCTATCGGCACTGTCACATGGGACTAGTTTCAGCAGGCTTTTCGTACTGCCCATGTTTCAGCAGGAGCTATGGCCATGAAGAAGCGTGAGTTTCGCAACTTGCGCCAAGGAGGACGGACAGTTGGCCAGTATGTGGAGGACTTTAGTAAGCTAGCACGTTATGCTCCAGATGACGTTGCTACGGATGCAGCTACGCGGGAGAAGTTTCTGGAAGGACTGGATGATGAGTTGAGCATGCAGTTGATGGTAGCAACCTTCAACAACTACCAGGAGTTGGTAGACCATGCTCTCATGATTGAAGGGAAGCAGCAGCAGATTGAGAACCGCAAGAGGAAGTATGGACAAGGGAAGTACAATTCAGGAGCTCAGCAGAAGCCACGTTTTACCCCTAGGCCGGGAGGACATTTTCAGCATACCCATGGAGGAGGTATCTCGCACAATCACAATGGCACCAAGAATGGTAATGGGAATGGAGGAAGCAACGGCCAGAACCGCACCAACCCATCAACCCCAGCCAAGAGAGACCTGAGCCAAGTCACTTGTTTTAAGTGCCAGAAGACCGGACATTATGCTAATGAATGTCCTGAATCCCAGAATGGAAATGGCAATGGAAGCTCTGGGAAGAAGCCGAACCCTTTCAACAGTGGGCAGGTGAACCACATTAACGTGGAGGAGGTTGAAGAGCAGCCGGATGCAGTAATCGGTAAGTTTTTGATTAAGTCATTTACTGCACTCGTTCTTTTCGATACTGGTGCATCGCATTCATACATATCAAGGGGATTTGTGGATAAGTATAACCTGCCCACCAAAGTTCTTAGAACACCTATGTTAGTAAGCTCACCAGGAGCGGAGTATATGGCTAGTAAAGGATGTTTTCAAGTGCCATTGAGTATAGGTAGGCATGTATTTCTCTCGGATTTGATCATTTTGGAATCACAAGGTTTGGATGTAATTCTGGGTATGGATTGGCTGTCGATGTATGGAGGAAACATCGATTGCGCCAGTAAGTCAATTTTGCTTACCACCCCAGAAGGAAGAAGGATCAAGTATGTATCCCGGCATGTGCCGAAAAGGACTCAAGTAAATTCCTTAACATGAGTCGTGCAGGAGGAAGTACCTGTGGTGAAGGATTTCCCTGACGTATTTCCAGAGGAGTTGCCAGGCATGCCACCGGATAGAGATATTGAGTTTTTGATTGAGCTTTTGCGAGGAACAGGGCCAATATCTAAGAGACCATATAGGATGCCCGCAAAGGATTTGGTGGAGATTAAGAAGCAAATTAAGGAGTTACTGGATAAAGGTTATATTCGCCCAAGTTCTTCACCTTGGGGATCGCCAGTACTTCTAGTGGGGAAGAAGGATGGATCATTAAGGATGGTTGTTGATTATCGAGGATTGAATGAAGTAACCATCAAGAACAAGTACCCACTACCGATGATCAATGATCTGTTTGATCGATTGCAAGGAGCTAAGGTATTTTCCAAGATCGATCTGCGATCAGGATACCATTAGTTGAAGATTCGAGAACAGGATATACCTAAGACGGCTTTTACCACCAGGTATGGGCTGTACGAGTATACCGTTATGTCATTTGGTCTGACTAACTCACCTGCATACTTTATGAACATGATGAACAAAGTGTTTATGGAGTGTTTGGATAAGTTCGTCGTAGTGTTCATTGATGATATCCTGGTATACTAGAAGAATGAAGAGGAGCATAAGGAGCATTTGCGTTTGGTACTTAGTAAGCTCACATAACAGCAGTTATATGCCAAGTTTAGCAAATGTGAGTTTGGGTTGAAGGAAGTTGGATTCCTTGGACATGTTATATTCGGAGAAGGTATAGCAGTAGATCCCACCAAGGTTGACACTGTGACAAATTGGGAAGCCCCAGCAACAGTTGGAGAGATCCGGAGTTTTCTTGGACTCGCGGGATACTACCGGAGATTCATTGAAAATTTCTCGAAGATTGCGAAGCCTATGACGGAGTTTCTAAAGAAGGATACTAAGTTCATATGGACCGAGGAATGTGAGGCCAGTTTCCAGGAGTTGAAGCAACGTTTGGTTACGTCACCAGTGTTGATTTTGCCAGATCAGACCAAGGATTATGAGGTGTATTGCGACGCTTCACGTCGAGGACTTGGAGCAGTGCTTATGCAAGAAGGAAGAGTTGTTTCATATGCCTCACGACAGCTTAAGACTCATGAATTAAATTATGCCACGCATGATTTGGAGTTAGCAGCCATAGTGCATGCATTGAAGACTTGGAGACACTTTCTCATTGGAAATCATTGTGAGGTGTACACAGATCACAAGAGTTTGAAGTATATTTTCACGCAGAAGGAGTTAAATCTCAGACAAAGGAGATGGTTGGAGCTCATCAAGGATTATGATATGATATTGCATTATCACCCCGGAAAGGCTAACGTAGTAGCCGATGCGCTGAGTCGTAAGAGCCATGTCAACACCCTAATGACGGGAGATTTACCAAGGGAGTTAGCCGAGAATCATCATGAGATATGTTTGGAGATAGTCCTGAGAGGCTATGTAGCAGCATTGGAGATTCAGTCTACTTTGATGGATAAGATCAGAGAAGCCCAGAAGACTGACAAGGAGATTGCTTCTATCAAGGAGAAAATGAGCAAAGGAAAAGCTATAGGATTTCGTGAGGATGAGCATGATACCTTATGGTTTGAAGACCGTGTTTATGTGCCTAATGACTCGGAGATCAGGAAGTTAATTCTGCAAGAGGCCCATGATTCACCATATTCGATTCACCCAGGAAATACCAAGATGTATTTGGATTTGAAGGATATTTTCTGGTGGACCGGAATGAAGAAGGATATTGATGAATATGTAGCATTTTGTGATGTATGTCAGAGAGTAAAGGCAGAGCATCAGAAGCCAGCAGGATTGCTACAGCCATTGCCGATACCCGAATGGAAGTGGGATAAGTTAGGCATGGATTTTATTACAGGATTGCCCAGAACTCGTTCAGGCTATGACTCGATTTGGGTTGTAGTCGATCATTTGACAAAGGTAGCTCATTTCATTCCAGTGAAGACTACCTATACTAGTGCCAAGTTGACAAAGATATACATGAACAGGATCGTATGTCTGCATGGAGTTCCAAGGAGCATTGTATCAGATAGAGGAACCCAGTTTACCTCAAAGTTCTGGAATCAGTTGCATGAAACTTTGGGTACCAGGCTAGAGTTTAGTACAACTTTTCATCCGCAGACAGATGGACAGACCGAGAGAGTCAATCAGATTTTGGAGGATATGCTAAGAGCTTGTGCGCTAGATTATGGATCTAGTTGGGACGAGAATTTGCCATATGCAGAGTTCTCTTATAAAAATAGTTATCAATCTAGTTTGAAGATGGCCCCTTTCGAAGCCTTGTACGGAAGGAGGTGCAGGACCCCATTGTGGTGGGATGAGGTTGGAGACCGCCAGCTGTTTGGACCGGATCTGATTAAGGAGTCTGAACAGAAAGTAAAATTGATTCGCGATAGGCTCAAGGTAGCCCAGTCCAGGCAGAAGAGCTATGCAGATTCTAAACGCAAGGAGACAGTTTACGAAGTCGGAGAACGAGTTTATCTTCGAGTATCTCCACTTCGAGGAGTTAAGCGCTTTGGAGTTAAGGGAAATTTAGCGCCACGTTTTGTAGGACCATACAAGGTTTTGGAGCGTATGGGAGAAGTAGCCTACAAGTTGGAATTGCCCGAAGGATTGTAAGGAGTTCACGACGTGTTCCACGTTTCACAGTTGAAGAAGTGCCACGCGGAGATGGCTGATATACCACTAAGAGATACAGTGCCGCTGGAAGCGATTCAGTTGGACAGTGATTTGACCTATGAGGAGAAACCAGTCAAGATACTTGAGTATGCCAGCCGAGTCACCCGCAGCAAGGTTATTAAGTTTTGCAAAGTTCAGTGGAGTCACCACACGGAGGATGAAGCCACCTGGGAACGAGAGGAAGAATTGCTGAAGGACCACCCTCACCTATTTTCTAGCCAACCCGAATCTCAAGGGCGAGATTCATCTTAAGGGGGGTAGGTTTGTAACATCCCAAATTTTTAATTTGGAATGTTATACACTAGATCAACATTGCATATCATATTTTATTGCATTTTTGTTGATCCTAGAAATTCTACGCAACTCAAGGACCCTCGGAGAGAGTTGGGGATTTCGTTATTCTCATATTTGAGTTCTCTCAAATTTCAAAAATAGGATCATTTGATTTTATTTATTTTATCTTCAATTATTTCTATTACAAAAATATGAGAGAGGGAATAAAATGACTTTCCCAAAATAAAGAAATATTGAGGATTTAATTATAAAATCAAATAAGATTTTATTTGGGATTTATTTGCTATTTTATTTGAATTTAGGAAAAATGCGCGTTTTTTTCAAAATTGCATTTAGGCCCCAAATAAATGTTCATCCTGTGCGGCTTGATTTTAGAAGCCGGGGAAAATTTATTTCGGGATTTTTGGAGTCCGTTTAGTATTCCTTTTGTTTTTCTCTGAGCGTAACTATTTAAAAAAACGTGAACCGACCTATCGGGCCGTGTCCGACCCGGACACCTGGCCCGGCCGGCCTTATAAGCCAGGGGAGCCCAGCCGAGCCACCCCCAAACCCTAGCGCCCCGCCGCCGCCCCTGCCGTCGCCGCCCCGCCGCACCGCGCCGCCCGCCGGAGCCGCGTCGCCGCCGCCCCTCGCCGCCCGCCGCCTCGCCTCGCCGGAGGTTGACCCCGCCCCACCGCCGGTTTTTCTTGAAAAACCGTTCGGTTTTCCGTCGGTTTTTCGTTTGTTTTTTTAGATTCGTTTTTTTTAATAAATTGGGTTTTCCGTTTTATTTGTAGCGAGCGTTCACTCGTTCGTTTGTTTTAACGAACGCGTTCATCTTTAGATCCAGATAACGAACGTTCGTTCGTTAATCTGTTCGTCGTTTTCTTTTTTCTTGGATTAAATCCGCGATTTTTCTGATCACGATTCCTGATCCGATTTTCGTTCTAGTATAACTTTTCGCTCGTTTATCGGAATCAGGCGATTCAAGCGCCTGAAGTTTCGTCTCGAAACCCTCTTACCGTTTAACCAACTCAAACAAGTTTTTGCCTCTATAAAAATTGCCCTAGATCCAGAATAGTAAACGAAGCATGTTTCTTTTGACGTTTTGTCTTTCGTTGCTTCGTTACATTTGGTTCTTTTGCCAACCGGAGTTCTTAAGTTGAACTATCTGGTTAGATATCTTATTCGAGTTTTACCTGTGCATTAGTTGAGTACTTATTGTATGCTTGTTTGTTTGCGATAGAGTACCCGGAGTGCGCCGCTTGCTACTTCGAATCGCTAGGTTTCGCGGATCATCAGCAAGGCAAGTAACACTTTGATCATACCTCCTACTACCCAGTTTTTATTGCATTAGATCAATCCTCACACATTGCATGATTAGGATCTAATTAAACTGTGGGTTTGGGAAGTAGTTGAGGTAGTACCTATTACCTGTTTATTATCAAACCTTTGGGAGTTACTTCTACGTTTGCTTATTATGCCAAGCTATGCTAGTAGACGTGGATTGGGTGAGTGAAATCCATGACAGATGTGAGATTGTTAAATTAATGGTTTATCTAAGGTGGCAAATTAAATACACATCTGGGTGGATTGAGGCACCTGGATATTTCCAGCGATTGCTTGTTTTTCTTTATGGACCGCCACCCAGGTTCAAAGGGATCATGAGATTATTCATGCTAGAAACTTCCGTGTGCAGCCACAAGCTACTATGGGCTCTAGCATAGTTGACTAAGTTGTGCGAACTCTTACAGTGGTAGACTAGCAGATGTAGGGGAAAGTAGGTGTAACGGTCTACCCGATCGTAAGGTCCTAGCGCTTCTGAAAGACTATGTCTCGGTCATCCGTTTCTCAAACACCATGTAGTGCGAGAATCCCAATGGAGGAGATCGAGTCTTGTGGGGAAAAGTGCGTAAACCTCTGCAGAGTGTATAAACTAATCATGGTTAGCCGTGTCCCCGGTTAAGGACATCTTGAGTATCTTGTAGTTGGATTGTCATGTGAATCTCATCATATTACTCTAATTAATTTTGTTGGGTTTTTAATGATGATGCTTAATTGGGATTGAGAATGCTGTCAACCATTCTCAATGTTTAACAACTACCATGATAGTTAAATAAAATTTATTCCTTTGCAGTAGGGAAAAATTGGCTTTACGCAAAACTATAACCATAGAGCTTTCCACCAGCCAAATATGCATATAGTATAGCCTTATTCTTTCATTGCTCTCTATGTGTTACATTGCCAGCATATTCCATGTGCTGACCCATTTCGGGCTGCAATGTTCATGTTGCAGACTTTTCAGACGACGAGTAAGGTGCTTTTAGGTCGTGGTTCTATACTCAGTGATGCCGTTGGAGTTGATGGACTCACTTATCTTCCAAGCCTTCCGTTGTTATAGTTATTAGATGGCCTTAAGCCATATTTATTGTAATAAGTTCTCTTTTCAGACTCGATGTAATAAGTGTGTGATTGCTACTCTGTTATAAATCCTTCAAGTACTATGTGGTGTCAGCATTACTAATCCAGGGATGACACCGGAGCACAGAGATTGGACCATTTGAGGTCTGGTCGCTACATACGGGCTGGAAGGGCACATCTCATCGAAGTGCACGCGCCCTAGGAGTCCATGCCCGAGGGAGGAGCTCCGACGCGATGCCATGCCTAAGGTGGCGCACTGCGGCCAGCAGCTACCGCCGGCAGGACTTGTGGGCAGGCTGTCGCCGGCGACTAGGCAGGTCTCCGCTCAGGGGCGGCCCTTGTCACTTGCGGTGGACACCGTACCTATGGGATCTTGGATGGTGCCACCAGCTGCGGTCTATGATGTCTGTATGATCTCACGGACCCCAAAGATGGATGTGGAGCGGCGCCTCCATCTGGCAGTGGTGGCATACATCGGTGGCTCGCAGCCGGTGGTTTCATCTGTGGATGTGGCAGAGGCCATCGCAGCACAGTTAGACATCCCCAGGCACTAGTTCCCTATGCACAAGTACCATCTGGAAGACTTCCTCGTGGTCTTCGCGGCGCCGGATCTTCGCAACAAGGCATTGACGGCCAACTTGGTTGAGCATGGCTTCTTCAAGATCTTCTTCAGGCCATGGCTTTGACAGGCGCAGGCGCTGACCAGGGTGATGCGTTCTCAGGTGGACCTGATGATCGAGGGCGTCCCATCCCACATCTGGACGTGGGACACAGCGGTAGACCTCCTCGGCTCCAGCTGCCTGGTGGACAGTCTAGCACCGGAGACAGCCAACCGGGAAGATCTCTCATTGTTCAAGCTGCGGGCGTGGTGCATTGATCCGGATGAGGTGCCGGTGGCCAAGAGGTTGTAGGTGCCGGAGCCAGAGCTGGTTGGCAACCCTGCGGCTCATCGGCCGTCTTCCCGCCAGCTTCTGGAGTACAAGACTCTCATCCACAGTGGTAGAGTCAGGGAACATGCGGGTCCTGAGGGCTGGCTTCGCCCTCCTAGCTCCGATGGCAGCGATCAGAGCGGACTGTCAGAGGACTCCGGCATCTTTTCGGGCAGTGGTGAATGGCGGGTGCTACCGTGGACGCGTGGTGTTCGTGATGCCCGCGGTGGCGCCAGCGGGTGGCGCTCTGGGTGGCTCATATCGACAGGCACTCTTGGGACATGTTGGTCCGTCTGACTGGCACATTCCGCCGATGCCCATGCGAGTCACTGGTGCGCCGCCACAGCCACAGCCTGAGTGCTCTACGCCGCTGGTGACGAGAGAGGCCATCCTGGCACTGACTGTGGTTGCCAACCCAACCAGGTCGGTGGGGCCGCTTTCCATAGAGGATCCGGGGCAAGGTGATGTGCCCAGTGTGGAGCTTGCACCAACGGTCAGATCGGTCGCAGAAGATCAAAGTGGTGGGGCCGCGGGCTAGGAGTTGGTGGTGGCAGGGGCAGTCTGTGCGTTATCCCCTGCTCTGGACCAGGAGTTGCCCCCTACAGCTAGCAATGAGGACAAATCGGCTGATTCGGTCTTGGAAGAATCGGTGAATCCCGAGGATGGTGCCAGGGGGTGCCAGAAAGCGACCGAGGGGATTGGCCTGGAAGTGCCTGAGATTCCGGAGGAGACCGGTCAAGTCCTGGTTCCTGTGCACGTGCAGAGCCACGTGCCACGTGATGAATGGCTAGTTGGGGCTACGGTCCAGGAAGGAGAGCTTGCGCTTGGGTGGGCCCCGGTGGAGGAAATTTCATCCGGTGCGCCGTTGCATGCTGTGGTGGGGCCGGATCGACCAGATAGGACTGGCGCTGATCCCGAGCCAGAGGTGGGCGGGGAGCCGATTGGCTGCATGGACGCGCCCCGCCTGGTGGAGCATGCTGGTTGCATGGATGTTGACATTCCCATGCACGCTCACGCCGGTCTTTTGTTGCCTCCTAAGGAGCAAATTGCGGTAGCAAATATTAAAGCTTTCTACACAGGGCTTTTGAAGAAACTCGCCCCACCGCTCCTTAAGGAAATCGATGCTCTTCGTGGCAAGTGTGTTGCGCAGGATACACCATGTCGAAACATGCGTTCCTCATCTGCCTGCGCACCCAGAAAGACCAGCTTGACGAAAGCGAAGTCAGTGCTCCTCAACGCTCTAGGTATCACACCGGATGGACTGGCAGTCACAGAAGAGGCTCTTGGTCAGCTAAGGCAGATGTTCGACTCCCCCATCCAGGAGCGGAAACTGAGGACGATGGCAGCGATCTTTGGGAAAGCGATTCCTTTTGATCTTGGCATGGAGGAGGCCTCGAGGGTGGCTCTTCTTGCTTGAGCAGATAGCCACGGAGTTTCTAGACTGACATCATGTTGTCGCCCAATTTGGAGTTGGTGTGTTGGAACGTGCGTGGCCTTAATAGTACGGTGAAGAAGAAGGCGCTTCGGGAGTTCACGGATACGGCACACCCATCAGTTTTTTGTATCCAAGAGACTAAACTCGCCTATATCGATCTTTCAATGTGATGCAATGCCTGGGCCCATCGTACGATGGGTTTTACTGCTTACCGGCCTCAAACACTAGGGGAGGAGTCCTGTTAGCCTAGAAATCAACATTGGTTAGCATCACGAACTGCGTGCGAGACACGAACTTTATTACTGGTTACGTTTCAGCTACGGATGGTGCACCTTGGTGGCTCACTGTGGTGTATGGCCCCTAGGAGGATCAGGACAAGGTGCTATTCCTTGAGGAATTGGCAGCTAGGAGAGCTATTTTTCCTAGCGCATGGCTTCTTATTGGAGACTTCAACATGATCCTCCAAGCCACAGGCAAGAACAACTCGCTCATCGACAGACGCATGATGCATAGATTCCGCCAGTTTGTCGACAGCAACGGACTCAAGGAGCTGTACATGCATGGGAGAGCCTTCACTTGGAGCAATGAAAGAGACTCCCCCACCCTTACGAAGATCGACAAGGCCCTAGTTTCTGTGGATTGGGAGCTGGAGCACCTGGACTGCCTCTTGCAAGCTCTCTCCACTTCATCTTCGGATCATTTCCCTTTGCATCTTGCCCTCCATGAAAACATGCACCCGCAGAAACGTTTCAGATTTGAGGTTTTCTGGACCAAGCTTGAGGGCTATGAGAAGGTAGTGAGGGAAGCTTGGGTGTGCAGCCCAACCATGCATGACCCTTTCAAACGCTTGGATCTCTTGCTAAGGAACACGACACGCTATTTGACACCATGGGGGCAGAAAAAGATGGAAAATATCAAGTTGCAGATTGCGGTCGCAAATTGGATCATTTTCCAATTGGATGTGGCGTAGGAAAAGCACCGGCTCTCGGACGGCGAACGGTGGCTTAGGAGAACGTTGAAGTTGGCCACCAGAGGCTAGTCTCACTCGAGCGCACGATTGCACGTCAAAGATCTAGGATTCGATGGCTGCAGGAGGGTGATGCGAGCTCCAAGTTGTTCTACCTCGTGGTGAATGGGAGAAAGATGAAGAACTTCATTCCGGCGATATCGCATGATGGGAACTTGATCACGGATCAGCTTGGGAAAGAGCAACTTTTCTTCCAAACCTACAAAGAACTCCTAGGCACGGCGAGAGGGCGCGACAACACCGTGGACTTGGTCTTTCTCGGGCACCAACCCATCAACTTGGATGACCAGGACACATTGTTTACGGAGGAAGAGGTGTGGGCCACCATCAAAGAGATGCCCGCCGATCGTGCGCCCGGTCCGGATGGTTTCATTGGCTTATTCTTCCAAAAGTCTTGGAGTATTGTCAAAGGAAATGTGATGGCTGACCTACACCACTTGTTTCTTGTCAATGGCCACGGCTTTGGCCGCCTCAATCAAGTGCTGATCACGCTCATCCCTAAGAAGCTGGGAGCTTGCCAGGTGGGAGATTTTAGACCCATTAGTTTGGTCCATAGCTTGCCAAAGATTGGCTCCAAGCTTTTGGCCAACAGATTAAGACCACACATGAACGAGGTGGTGTAGTCCAACCAGTCAGCGTTCATCAAGGGGAGGAACCTACATGACAACTTCATGCTTGTCAGGCAAGTGGCACGCTCGCTTCATGGCCGAAGAGATAAAGGAGTCATGCTTAAATTGGATATTTCGAAGGCCTTCGGCAGTCTATCTTGGCCATTCTTGTTCGAAGTCCTTCGAGCCAAGGGCTTCTCGGAAATTTTGCTATCTTGGATATCTACACTCCTATCCTCGACATCTTCTCGCGTGGTGGTTAACTGTTATGCTGGTCAAAAATTCATGCATGCACAAGGACTACGGCAGGGAGACCCCGTCTCACCACTTCTATTCGTCATTGCTATGGATGTGCTCACATCCCTCATTACCAAAGACCATGAGTGCAATGTGTTGAGTACAATGCCGGGCTGCACGCCAATGCAAAGGCCATCTATCTATGTGGATGATGTGGTTCTGTTCATCAGGCCTACTACCTCTGATCTATGGTTGATCAGAGAGGCTCTGCACATCTTTGGAAACGCCTCGGGCCTGCGCATTAACTATGGAAAAATGGTGGCAATTTTGATCAGAGAGGAAGAGGGAGACAAGGATCTTGTCCAGGGGGTGATGCCATGGCGATTGGAAAAATTTCCCTGCAAGTACCTGGGCCTCCAACTGTCCATTTGGCAACTGTCGCGCTCGGAATGGCGGCCGGTGGTGGACAGCGTACTTAACTTCATGCCGGGTTGGCAGAAGGGACTCATTACTAGAGCTGGACGGCTGGTTCTCATTCATGATGTGGTCATGGCGCGGCCGACCCACCACTTAATCATCGCGAACGCCCCAAAATGGGCAATTGAGCAAGTCAACAAGCGATGTCGTGCATTCTTTTGGGAGGGATCTGAGGAGATACATGGAGGGAAGTGCTTGGTTGCTTAGCAGAGAGTGAGCCGACCCAAGGAGCTGGGTGGACTCGGGCTACTGGACCTAAAACGTCATGGCTTGGCCTTAAGATTGAGGTGGGAGTGGTTGTGGCGCACCGACACGAGTCACCCATGGCACAGACTTCCCATGACTAAGGACCCGCAAGTTCAACCTGCCTTCGACAGTTTAGTTCACTTGAGAGTTGGAGATTGGAGATGGGACCAAGGCGCTCTTCTGGAAAGATAGATGGATGGGAGGAGTGTCGGCCAAGGAGGTCGCGCCGGAAGTATGGGGTGCAGTTCATACGCAGACTGTCAACAGAAGAACATTGAAGGAGGGGTTGCTCAACCACCGATGGACGTTTGATATCTCGGGAGACCTCTCTACGGAAGGATTGGTGCAATTTATTAGGCTCTGGGAGCATGTGCTGGCTGCTCGGTAGGACCCCAGCTTGCAGGACGAGGCATTCTGGCCTTGGAATGCAAAACAAGTTTACACCTCGGCCTCAGCCTATCGGATGTTTTTCAAGGGTGCAACCAATGTTACCTTTGCAAAGTGGGTATGAAAATGTTGGGCGCCGCTTACATGCAAGATCTTCATGTGGCTGGCAATCCAATACAGGATATGGACCTCCGATCGGCGTCTGAGACATGGGCTCCAAGATGCCACCTCCCCCTGCTACCTTTGTGATCAGGATGAAGATACAGTCGACCACTGTCGGTGTCAAAACCGGCGGATCTCGGGTAGGGGGTCCCGAACTGTGCGTCTGAGGTCGGTGGTAACAGGAGACAAGGGACACGATGTTTACCCAGGTTCGGGCCCTCTCTATGGAGGTAATACCCTACGTCCTGCATGATTGATATTGATGAATATGAGTATTACAAGAGTTGATCTACCTCGAGATCGTAATGGCTAAACCCTACAGGTCTAGCTTGTATGGCTATGATAATGAGTATCCTATCCGGACTAAGTCCTTTGGTTTATATAGACACCGGGAGGATCTAGGGTTACACAAGGTCTGTTACAAAGAAGGGAATCTACATATCTGGTCGCCAAGCTTGCCTTCCACGCGAAGGAGAGTCCCGTCCGAACACGGGTGCAGTCTTCGGTCTTCGTATCTTCACATCTCATCAGTCTGGCCCATGGCTAACAGGCCGAACACCCGAGGACCCCTTAGTCCAGGACTCCCTCAGTAGCCCCTGAACCTGGCTTCAATGACAAGGTATCCGGCGCATAGTGTTGTCTTCGGCATTGCAAGGCGGGTTCCTCATTTCGAACTCCAAAATAGTCTTCGGGCGAATTGATCGTGTCCGGACCTGTAACACACACCACACACAACCGTAGAGTGAATATAATACTACACGAGTCCAGTCCGCTGACAACTTTTACAACATGACATCACGTCCATTCGGTCATAATTTCGAACTGTTTTTCGTCTGCCGCTCCATGTTTCGAGACACGGTTGCCATTGGCACGTCTTGCCAAAGCAGAGATCATGTCCCCTTAATTATTACGGGATTCTCATCAATACGAGCGTGGGCAACCCAACCGTGCCGTTTATACAGCCCTTGGGAGCAGGCGAACTTTGAGGCGAGTGGGGTGGCGTTCAATATTCACTGCCCTTATAAGGAGATAAGATTCCCCTTTATTCTCCCACGCCTTCTCTCTTCTTCTGCCTTTCCACTCTTGAGCTCCAATGCCCAAGTTCTCATCTATTTCCCACTCGAGAAAGTACTCCACCATGTCCAGATCCGGAGCAGGTGGCAAGTGGATGGCTTGTTCTGTTAAGAAGAAAGATATCAAGGAGCTTCTAGAGACCGGATACCTGGCCAAGGAGATCGTTCACCATCTCCCGGTCGAAGGATATATCATTCCTACCCTAGAGCCCCATGAGAGGGTTGTATTTCTCGCACATTTCATCCGTGGGCTGCGATTCCCTCTCCACCCGTTTGTCCGCGGACTGATGTTTTATTTTGGGCTGGACTTCCATGATCTAGCCCCCAACTTTATCCTCAACATCTCGGCATTTATAATCATTTGCGAGGCCTTCCTCCGTATCCTGCCTCACTTCAGCCTATGGCTGAAGACTTTCAATGTAAAGCGGAAGGTGGTGAAAGGCCAACAAGCAGAGTGCGGAGGCGCCATAGTGGGCAAGATGCCCAACATGATATGGCCCGAAGGTTCCTTTGTGGAGACGGTGAAGGGGTGGCAGTCGGGGTGCTTCTACATCACCGAGCCGCGCAACACCAACTGGGCGGCGGCCCCCGAATTTCGATTCGGAACTCCGTTGTGGCTTACCTCCTGGCAAGAGAAGGGCCTCACCTGGGGCTCTTCGAGCGAGCTGACTGGCTCTAGACATGCGTTCAGAACATGCTAACCAAGAGGATCAAACTCGTCAACGTGATCCAGGTTATGCTCATTCGCCGGATCCTTTCGTGCCAACACCGGACTTGCTTTTTGTGGGAGTTTAATCCAGCCAAGCATCAGACGCTACGAGAGCTCTTCGGCACAACACACGAAGATATCTGGAAAGTGCTCTTCAAAGCCGGCGAGATACCACCGCCCACGACCAAAGATCATGGGCTCAGCTTAAAGCGCCAGGCCAATTCGGTGAGTTCTTTCATGTATTCATGGTATAGCCTTTACTGGCATATTTTGGGAAGGATTCTAAGCCTTCCTATCAATTTTCAGGCCTAGATCGACATAGCAGAGCGGATTAATTGTCCCGCTCCGCTTCCCGAAGACGAGGAAACCCCACTCCCAATGAAAATGCTATTTCCGGCGCCTTATGATGTGTGACACCCCAAAAATTTGGCCTTGTTTTATGAATTAAAATTTTTTCCAGGAATTAAAACATGGAATTTTTGAGCTCCATTTTGATTTTTTTAAATCATTTCCTTCCCTGTTATGATGAGTTTTTCCCAAAGAGAAAACTTTTCAAATATGTTATTGGACTTGTTTAACCTCTCAAGAAAAACTTTTCTTTTATCAGTATAACTAATTACCTAATTAAATTGCTTGATCTTTATTTTCTTGAAAAATGGTTTTCCAAGGTTATATGGCCATTTTTGAACTACAACCATTTGATAAATTCACTTAAAATTCTCACAAAAATTTGGAGATGTCATGTGATGTTATTAAGTAACTTTTATGCAAAAATATCTTTTATTTATGTAATATTTTGAGCTCTGCGACAATTTTTCCTTCTCTGGTCCAGAGTGCTATTTGCACTACAACCCTTTTAAATAATTCTTTCTAGCCTCCACCAAAATTATGGGATATTGGTAGTAACACATGATTCAACTTTATGCAAAAAACCTGTGTTGTTATTTGAAACATTTGAGTGAATCAACCTCTTTTCCATTCTGGTCCAGCCTTGTGATTTCTACTGCAACCCTATTAAATTTTGCTCCAATGACCTTGTGCTTTCTCCTACTTGTGGACAGCCCTACCAAACCTCTAAATCCAGGAGCATGCACCCATTGGATTAATTTTGGTTCATGAAATAATTTCATTTATTTCCTGTCCAGAATTGTAGTTTTGCAAAACTTGCACTAGCAAGTTTCTGCTTTTGTCCAACTAACCTCACCACTCTCTCTTGCATCTAAAGAGACCACCATCTGGAAGTTTTGGCCACCCCAAGAGTTGCCTAGGTGCATGTGGCATTCTATCGAGCACCCTGTAGGCATGACCAGTTTTGACATGAGTTTTGGCATTTCACTGTGAGCTTGCACCTCTGATCAAACTAGCATGTCCACTAGACTCCCAGTTGCTCCTAACCTCGATCTGGTAAACCCCAACCTCACCTGCGACCTGTAGCATGCCGCGGCATTGTGTCGAACATCTCCCGTGCGTGCACTGGACGCGCCCAGAGCGCGCGTATTGCACGATGCCGTGCCCGAGCCGACACGCTGGCCCCCCTGGCTTTGGCCCACACGGCAGCACCTCGCCACGCACTCCCCGCCTTGCAGCATCGCGCCAAACCACCCTGGCACGCTACAGCGCCGCCGCCAGGGCATTCTTGGCGGCACTCCGGCGTCCGCAGTGGCTCCAGCCACGGGCAGCGCCGCCCAAACCCCTCCCGCTCGCCACCTGGCCCTTGGAGCAGCGCGAGCTCATCCGCAGCCATGTCCTCTAGCGCTCGTTGCCGCCATGATGCCCTGCTGCTACAGAGAGGCGGTTCGCCGGAGGGCTTATCCACGGCCGCCGCGGAACCGACCTTGACGAGCTATAAAAAGAGGTCCCCGAACCCATTCAAGCACACAGGCAATCTTAGAATGCTCCCCTAGTTCTCCCGTGGCAGCCAATCTACCCGGGGAGGCCTCCTTCCTCATCTCCGGCAACTGCAGCCGCCGCCACTGCCCCGGCCAATTTGGCACCACCAGGACCTCCCACTCTCCGTTCTCTCCACCCAGA
Organism: Triticum urartu; assembly: GCF_003073215.2. Classification (NCBI taxonomy): domain Eukaryota; kingdom Viridiplantae; phylum Streptophyta; class Magnoliopsida; order Poales; family Poaceae; genus Triticum; species Triticum urartu. The sequence continues at coordinate 91,904,473 of NC_053026.1, forward strand.
GCTTCTTCATCTTCCCGTGAACCATTCCCACTACTCGATGTTGATCAGGAATCACCATAGCCCCAATCACACTCTGCTCCCGAAGCTCTCCGTCCGCCGCGAAGCTCACCGCCGATGACCCCGTCCACCCCCGAGACCGTAACACCCACCGGCGGGACCGCCTCGACCCCCTGAGCCCGTGGATGGCTTCGGTTTCTCGAACGGAACCGCCAATCGCCGGCGACGATCGCCGGAGTCCCGCCTCCGCTCGGGACAGAGAAAGAGGAGGGAGAAGACTGGTCAAACCTGACCAGTGGGCCCTCTGGACCCACTGTCAGCGACCGCGTGCCTGTCCACGTGGGATTAAGTGAAGGCGTATTTCCCCCAGTATGTTATCCCCACTCCGAAAGCGTATTCCCCTCCGTAACGTTTTCTTTTCAGTTTTATTTTATATAACAGATTTGACCAGAACTTTGACTGGCTATAACTTTTTAAATATAACTCCAAATGAATTAATTCTTTTTCCTACATCTCTCAAATATTGTCTAGTTTATTTTAAGATTTATTTGAAAATTTTCCAAACAACTTTTTTGTACTGTTTTTGAAATGTGTGTTAATTCAAATATATTTCAAAATAGGATTTTGGAGAGAGAGAAGAAACTTTCAAAATTTTGGAGAGCACCCCCACCTCTCCACACCATTAAAGGCAAGCATTCTGAACCCTGGCATAATGTTTTTGGTGTGTTATTTGACACGTTTATAACACCACCTTACTTCGGAGGACTTGTTATTTCATGTGACATGATCATTTGCATGGAAGCATATCAGTGATTTCCTTGCTGTTGGAAATGAATATAATTGTGATGGTGATCATCCTCATGTGCCTTGCATGCATGCCGGAAAGGAATCCGGGAAAGCCTCGGCCTTGGGTAGGAGTGAGCTTGTCGCCGGTCCCCGTCGGGACGGTTATGTCCGGTATGGCATGGTAAGGTATATTGAGTGGTGATTTTGTTGAGTGATATATATTTGTTTACATGTCATGCAGGGAACTTATAAACCTCCTGAGTCGACCGTAGACCGAGTCTTGTTCCAGTAACCCCCATACTTGCTATGTACTACCACTTGTCCCTGCCGCAGGTAGGGTATGGTTCAGTAAGTCGTCAACCCCTTTCAAGCACACACCGTACAGAGAGGCCATGGTGGAAGATATCAGTTGTAGCCGGTAGGCATGCCACCTGGTCCGGGGGCATGGGTGTTTCCGGTTGAGACCGAGAGGGGAGGCCACCCCTTAGAGCGCGCGATATAAATTTGATCCCATGCTACGCGAGGTTGTAGCCTCCCCACTTAGAGTTTGCTTGACAGGTGCCGTGGGTGATTCCGGACACCGGTGAGTTAAGCTGGTGTGTGCAAGTTAGGCATGTTTTCAACTAAAAGACCGTAGACGGAATTAGTCCCGATGGACTAAAGGAATCCGTTACTCGTGGGTAAAGAGTACACCCTCTGCAGAGATTAAACCTATTCAAATAGCCGTGTCCATGGTTAAGGATTACAGTCTGGGATGGGTCAAGTGTTGGTCTTAGTGTCGGTCTTCGGAGGAGAAATTGTTAAACCAGAACTTGGACCGTGACTTGTGACTTGTGAAGATTATGATTATTATCTTGTGATGGACTAACCCGTTGCATTATTTATAATATCGAGTATCCCTGGATGGTTCTACCTCCTGGTTATTCATTGTGATTAATTATCTTGTAAGCACTTTATGTGGTGTCACTCAGACGCCCGACTGCGGCATTTCTTTTAAAGCCCTTTATGTGGTGTCGCTCAGATGCCCGACTGCAGCATTTCTTTTAAAGCCCTTTATGTGGTGTCGCTCAGACGCCCGACTGTGGCATTTCTTTTAAAGCCCTTTATGTGGTGTCACTCAGACGCCCGACTGTGGCATTTCTTTTAAAGCCCTTTTTGTGGTGTCGCCCAGACGCCCGACTATGGCATTTCTTTTAAAAGCCCTTTATGTGGTGTCGCTCAGACGCCCGACTACGGCATTTTATTCCCTCTCTATTACTGCTTATTCACGTTGCATGATAATAACCTGCTTGCATGCATAAAATATATTTTATTTATGACTGACGATGTGATCATAAAATTTTTCCGTGCATGATTATCAATTATATTATACCTGTGTTCTTAATGTTTGCGAGTACATTCAAAGTACTCACTGGCTTTTCCCTGGCTATTGTCTTGGCCAGATTTTTGCTTAGAGAGGAGCGTGGCGATGTCAGCCTCGAGACCTAAGCAACGGTGATAGCAGCCTCGCGAAGATGGGAGTTATCCTGGTCAGCTGTTCCTGTGGGGAATGGAGTCCCATAGACACTGATGTCGCACAAACCGCTTCCGCCATCAACCACTAGAAACCCAATTGTTGTACTCACAGGCCAGAATGGTCTTGTACTACATATTTTGTATTTTGCTTGAGATTTCTGTATCAAGTTGGAGCCTCATCAGCTAACAGTAATCCTGGGGCTGATGAGCACGACAGTCTTTTCTGGAAATTTATACCCGAAAAACCCGGTCGTGACAGACTTGATATCAGAGCCAGGCTGACCATTGGCTAATCCTATCTTAGCCGGCTCTATAAACTTAGGCAAACCAACCCACCAAACCATAACCAAACCCCAGCCAAGCTTCTCGTGCAAGATAGCCACACAGTGACCCAACACCTTTTGGCCGTCGGTGCCCAACCTATCAACCTAACCTGTCGCTCATGCGCCAGTGATCGAATATTAAATAGTCCTTTATCGCAAGCGTGCAAGGGAAGACTCCGTCCCCTTTTTCCTATAAAAAGGGGCACGCTAGCCCCAACACGGCACAGCACAGCTTCTACCCCAAACCAAGCCACAATGCCTGGCCCTGTCGTGCACAACGAGACCACAGCAAACAACCTTGGAGGCTTTGTGACCATACTCGCAAACCTCACCCGTCGTGCCTATGCGTTAGAAGAGCCCCCAGAATATGTTGTGTACCAAGGACCCATGAGCGGTGAGAACCGTCAATTCTGGGCCACTGTACACATCTACGGTAGGGGTCTAGAGCCCGAGCGCCCCTACAGGTTCACCGGAAGGACAACTTCCTTTGAGCTTCAAGCCATCCAACTAGCTGCTCGAGAGGCTATAGTTCACCTCCGGCACTTGTCGCCCAGAGTTAACTGTCGCTCGTTCCACTACTACCCCAGACGTGAAGGGTATGGTAGACCACCCCAAGTTGCCAACGGAGATCACGAGACGGATCCTGCATTGTTGCACCTAGTGCGCTATGTAAGTGCACTAGAGGAACTGTGCGATCAAATCACTATTGATCTAATCGCAGCTCGTGTAGAGCTGGTTCGTCGAGCCCCGGCGAGAGAAGAAAACGAGCCCAACGCCGACAACCCAGTCGTGCTGTTTGGACACCCGATCGAGTCCCTGAGGCCTGCCCCAGCCATCAGCCAAGGTGCTGCGATAACCCCAGAAGTGCTTCGTCGCATATTGGGAGCACACTCCAACGGGATTGTGGCCAACAATCCCCGAGATGGTCCTCATCGCTACCCCGAGCCTGCAGCCCCTCAACCCACTCCAGCTAATTCCGACGACGAGACCTGTGGAGGAACCTCAAGGCACGCCCGCTTGGATGTAAACGAGGTAGACTAAGTCACCCGAGTCGTATCGAGTCCCAGTGTACCCTCGCTTTGTAATCGTGTCGCCTTGTTATTAAACGCCGCCTGTTGTCGTGCCTCTGTTTTAATAGTAGCCTTGCCTAGATACGCCAGTATGCGGTAAAATATTTCTATCCCAGGCACAGTACCAATAATCACCCCGTCAACCCCCCACAGTAACACATCACTATAGTGAAATGTGTGAATCTGTGGCTTGACCCCGACCCTTGGGACAGAGCTGAATATTTTCTTTACCATTCACCACGGTAAAAATGACCCAGCTCCAGTGCTATAAAAGGCCACCGCGTGACCTTGCCAAGCACCCCTCATCTCGTGCACCATCCTCACAACCATTTCCTAGCCATGCCGAGCCCTAGCATTTATCTGAGAACCCCAGATGCAACCCCAGGAAGTTTTGTCAAGATATTGCGGGATTTTACCTGCAGTACCATGGGCGCTACCCAGCCACCCCAGTACGAGCTGTTCAAATCGAGGATTACCCCTTCCACCTCAAGATATTGGGCAGCAGTACACATCCCTCCCGTAAACTCAAACCAAGATCCAACAGAGGTCTCCTTCCTGGGGAAATCTATGCCAACCTCACAGATGGCCATAGAAGTTGTTGCATACGAAGCGCTTGCTCGCCTTCGATTCGCGGTACCCTATGCCAGCGAACGAGGGTATTATTACTTCCCGAGCCGTGCAGCACCCGGAGGAGTGACATCTTTTCCCGGTGGACGAATTGAGAGAGACCCAGTTCTGGCCAACCTTGTCCAGTACGTCATCGCTCAAGAGCATTTATCCCAACGTGTGATGGGTTATCTTCAGAGCCTCGCAGATTTAAATCCTCAGATCGCCATCGGCAGAGCACTGAGGCCCGACCAGGAGAGACACGTACATCGACTGGTCAATCCACTTCCCTCGATAGAAGAGGAGTGTATCCCAGTACCAGAGACGTTTTCTAGGGACCCCGTCCAGTTACCGTTTCCATTTTAGACGTCGCTGCAGTGTTCATTATTTGCAACATTTATTTATGTGTGTGACCTATGCGTGATACCCTGAGTTTGTACGACGAGTCAATTATTTGGCTTCTACTAATATGTGTAGTTTTTGTTGTGGTTTATGCTCTTTTAAAATTAACTGTTTTTCCCTCGCAAAATTCTGGAGTGAGATTCCTTTTACCTGAGTTGCTACATCTGCCCCTTCTCACGACATGGATTATTTAATTTCACACAGCACCGCGCAGCAGACTCACAACCATTATCATTCGGACACATACACTGTTTGCAAAACTTTGCAACAGTGTTGCATCCAGCTAATCACCCCCTAACAACGGTTAGCACCCGGCACACCTCACCTACTCCTCGTGATCACCACCACCGCGGAGAGCCAACACCCGAGCAGCAGCGTCGCGACGCTCGTCGAGGATCATCGCACACAGGAGCACGGAGAGCCCCAGCAGTGTCGCCAGCCCTACGCATATCAGGATCGCAAACCAGTCCGGCATCGCCTCCGCCATTAGAGCCTCACCCGAGCTTCTGTAAGCAGTAATGGAGGGAGAAGGAGGACAAGAAGTGAGGCCAGGTGTGAGGAAGAAGAGAGAGGCACCCCGGCCGTTTTTATAGCTCGAGCTTGGTGTACGGTGGGCGAAGTCCACCAACGCCGCTCGTCGCCGATCGCCGGTGTTCTGAGTCGAATCCGCGAGCAGTGCCGACAGCGCGCTGGCCCGCGAGGTGAGTGCACGCTGCACCGGTAGCTAGCACGCCGCGCACTACCATGGTACGGCCTAGATTCCCTACACGCTAGGCGTCGCTAGTGGAGAAAGCGCGCGGGAGAGAGGAAGAAGAGAGAACCAGAGGGAGAAGAAGAGACTGACAGTGGACCCCGGGTCCACCTGTCGGCCAGAGAGAGCACTGTGCTCTCGGGTACGACCAGCGTATATTTAAATTTAGAAATTATTCTAAATTTATACCTAGCGTAGAATCCCACGATTTTGTCCCGAACCGTAGACTTTTCCACGCAGCACCAGTTTTCGCACTGTGGTTTTTCACCACTTATTGCCCTCTCACTGTAGCCACATTTTTACTGCTTATTGCTCTTCTTAAAACAGCTTTTAATAAATCTCGAGGACGAGATTTTTCTTAAAGGGGGTAGTGTTGTGACACCCTAAAAATTTGGCCTTGTTTTATGAATTAAAATTTTTTTCCAGGAATTAAAACTTTGAATTTTTGAGCTCCATTTTGATTTTTTTTAAATCATTAAAATCATTTCCTTCCCTGTTATGATGAGTTTTTCCCAAAGAGAAAACTTTTCAAATATGTATTGGACTTGTTTAACCTCTCAAGAAAAACTTTTCTTTTATCAGTATAACTAATTACCTAATTAAATTGCTTGATCCTTATTTTCTTGAAAAATGGTTTTCCAAGGTTATATGGCCATTTTTGAACTACAACCATTTGATAAATTCACTTAAAATTCTCACAAAAATTTGGAGATGTCATGTGATGTTATTCAATAACTTTTATGCAAAAATATCTTTTACTTATGTAATATTTTGAGCTCCGCAACAATTTTTCCTTCTCTGGTCCAGAGTGCTATTTGCACTACAACCCTTTTAAATAATTCTTTCTAGCCTCCACCAAAATTATGGGATATTGGTAGTAACACATGATTCAACTTTATGCAAAAACCCTGTGTTGTTATTTGAAAATTTTGAGTGAATCAACCTCTTTTCCATTCTGGTCCAGCCTTGTGATTTCTACTGCAACCCTATTAAATTTTGCTCCAATGACCTTGTGCTTTCTCCTACTTGTGACAGCCCTACCAAACCTCTAAATCCAGGAGCATGCACCCATTGGATTATTTTTGGTTCATGAAATAATGTTCATTTATTTCCTGTCCAGAATTGTAGTTTTGCAAAACTTGCACTAGCAAGTTTCTGCTTTTGGCCAACTAACCTCACCACTCTCTCTTGCATCTAAAGAGACCACCATCTGGAAGTTTTGGCCACCCCAAGAGTTGCCTAGGTGCATGTGGCATTCTATCGAGCACCCTGTAGGCATGACCAGTTTTGACATGAGTTTTGGCATTTCACTGTGAGCTTGCACCTCTGATCAAACTAGCATGTCCACTAGACTCCCAGTTGCTCCTAACCTCGATCTGGTAAACCCCAACCTCACCTGCGACCTGTAGCATGCCGCGGCATTGTGTCGAACATCTCCCGTGCGTGCACTGGACGCGCCCAGAGCGCGCGTATTGCACGATGCCGCGCCCGAGCCGACACGCTGGCCCCCTGGCTTTGGCCCACCCGGCAGCACCTCGCCACACACTCCCCGCCTCGCAGCATCGCGCCAAACCACCCTGGCACGCTACAGCGCCGCCGCCAGGGCATTCTTGGCGGCACTCCGGCGTCCGCAGTGGCTCCAGCCACGGGCAGCGCCGCCCAAACCCCTCCCGCTCGCCACCTGGCCCCTGGAGCAGCGCGAGCTCATCCGCAGCCATGTCCTCGTACTCGTCGCCGCCACGTTGCCCTGCTGCTACAGAGACGGTTCGCCGGAGGCTTATCCACGGCCGCCGCGAACCGACCTCGACGAGCTATAAAAGAGGCCCCGAACCCATTCAAGCACACAGGCAACCTTAGAATGCTCCCCTAGTTCTCCCGTGGCAGCCAATCGACCCGGGGAGGCCTCCTCCTCATCTCCGGCAACTGCAGCCGCCGCCACTGCCCCGGCCAATTCGGCACCACCAGGACCTCCCACTCTCCGTTCTCTCCACCCCACCAAGAGCTTCCTCATCTTCCCGTGAACCATTCCCACTACTCGATGTTGATCAGGAATCACCATAGCCCCAATCACACTCTGCTCCCGAAGCTCTCCTCCGCCGCGAAGCTCACCGCCGACGACCCCGTCCACCCCCGAGACCGTAACACCCACCGGCGGGACCGCCTCGACCCCCTGAGCCCGTGGATGGCTTCGGTTTCTCGAACGGAACCGCCAATCGCCGGCGACGATCACCGGAGTCCCGCCTCCGCTCGGGACAGAGAAAGAGGAGGGAGAAGACTGGTCAAACCTGACCAGTGGGCCCTCTGGACCCACTGTCAGCGACCACGTGCCTGTCCACGTGGGATTAAGTGAAGGCATATTTCCCCCAGTACGTTTTCCCTGCTCCGAAAGCGTATTCCCCTCCGTAACGTTTTCTTTTCAGTTTTATTTTATATAACAGATTTGACCAGAACTTTGACTGGCTATAACTTTTTAAATATAACTCCAAATGAATTAATTCTTTTTCCTACATCTCTCAAATATTGTCTAGTTTATTTTATGATTTATTTGAAAATTTCCAAACAACTTTTTGTACTGTTTTTGAAATGTGTGTTAATTCAAATATATTTCAAAATAGGATTTTGGAGAGAGAGAAGAGAGAGAAGAAACTTTCAAAATTTTGGAGAGCACCCCCACCTCTCCACACCATTAAAGGCAAGCATTCTGAACCCTGGCATAATGTTTTTGGTGTGTTATTTGACACGTTTATAACACCACCTTACTTCGGAGGACTTGTTATTTCATGTGACATGATCATTTGCATGGAAGCATATCAGTGATTTCCTTGCTGTTGGAAATGAATATAATTGTGATGGTGATCATCCTCATGTGCCTTGCATGCATGCCGGAAAGGAATCCGGGAAAGCCTCTGCCTTGGGTAGGAGTGAGCTTGTCGCCGGTCCCCGTCGGGACGGTTATGTCCGGTATGGCATGGTAAGGTATATTGAGTGGTGATTTTGTTGAGTGATATATATTTGTTTACATGTCATGCAGGGAACTTATAAACCTCCTGAGTCGATCGTAGACCGAGTCTTGTTCCAGTAACCCCCATACTTGCTATGTACTACCACTTGTCCCTGCCGCAGGTATGGTATGGTTCAGTAAGTCGTCAACCCCTTTCAAGCACACACCGTACAGAGAGGCCATGGTGGAAGATATCGGTTGTAGCCGGTAGGCATGCCACCTGGTCCGGGGGCATGGGTGTTTCCGGTTGAGACCGAGAGGGGAGGCCACCCCTTAGAGAGCGTGATATAAATTTGATCCCATGCTACGCGAGGTTGTAGCCTCCCCACTTAGAGTTTGCTTGACAGGTGCCGTGGGTGATTCCAGACACCGGTGAGTTAAGCTGGTGTGTGCAAGTTAGGCGTGTTTTCAACTAAAAGACCGTAGACGGAATTAGTCCCGATGGACTAAAGGAATCCGTTACTCGTGGGTAAAGAGTACACCCTCTGCAGAGATTAAACCTATTCGAATAGCCGTGTCCATGGTTAAGGATTACAGTCTGGGATGGGTCAAGTGTTGGTCTTAGTGTCGGTCTTCGGAGGAGAAATTGTTAAACCAGAACTTGGACCGTGACTTGTGACTTGTGAAGATTATGATTATTATCTTGTGATGGACTAACCCGTTGCATTATTTATAATATCGAGTATCCCTGGACGGTTCTACCTCCTGGTTATTCATTGTGATTAATTATCTTGTAAGCCCTTTATGTGGTGTCGCTCAGACGCCCGACTGCGGCATTTCTTTTAAAGCCCTTTATGTTGTGTCGCTCAGACGCCCGACTGCGGCATTTCTTTTAAAGCCCTTTATGTGGTGTCGCTCAGACGCCCGACTGTGGCATTTCTTTTAAAGCCCTTTATGTGGTGTCGCTCAGACGCCCGACTGTGGCATTTCTTTTAAAGCCCTTTTTGTGGTGTCGCCCAGACGCCCGACTGTGGCATTTCTTTTAAAAGCCCTTTATGTGGTGTCGCTCAGACGCCCGACTACGGTATTTTATTCCCTCTCTATTACTGCTTATTCACGTTGCATGATAATAACCTGCTTGCATGCGTAAAATATATTTTATTTATGACTGACGATGTGATCATAAAATTTTTCCGTGCATGATTATCAATTATATTATACCTGTGTTCTTAATGTTTGCGAGTACATTCAAAGTACTCACTGGCTTGTCCCTGGCTATTGTCTTGGCCAGATTTTTGCTTGGAGAGGAGCGTGGCGATGTCAGCCTCGAGACCTAAGCAACGGTGATAGCAGCCTCGTGAAGATGGGAGTTATCCTGGTCAGCTGTTCCTGTGGGGAATGGAGTCCCATAGACACTGATGTCTCACAAACCGCTTCCGCCATCAACCACTAGAAACCCAATTGTTGTACTCACAGGCCAGAATGGTCTTGTACTACATATTTTGTATTTTGCTTGAGATTTCTGTATCAAGTTGGAGCCTCATCAGCTAACAGTAATCCTGGGGCTGATGAGCACGACGGTCTTTTCTGGAAATTTATACCCGGAAAAGCCGGTCGTGACATGATGTGCCAGAGAAGAAGGCCAAGAAGACGGGCAAAGGAAGCAGGAGCGGCCTTCGCCAAAAGGGCGCTTCGGACATGTCGTCCGAAGCCGAGACTGGCTCTTCGGTCGCCGAAGACGAGGGCGAGGAGGAAGAAGAAAGCGGCTTCCCCTGGAGGGGGGGAAGAAGAAAAGAGAGGCCTCCACGAATCTGGAGGCGAAAGTGCCCAAGAGGGGGAAGCGCTCCCTTGCGGATAACTCCGCATGGGATGTCGAAAGCAGTCCGGAGCGAATGCCCCGGACCAAGCCTCGGGCTGCCTCGTAAGTACCAAAACCCTATGCACCTCCCAATACCTATCCTTTCCAGTTTATAATATTAATATGTTTAAACTATTGCATTACAGTCCGGCCCGCGATGGCTCCCCGCGATCCTCGATTGAGGATTCGCTAGACTCAAAGGAGATGGTTAGCATGTCTCCACCGCCCGCTCATTCTACCTCACCCAAGGGTGATGATGAGGTGGTGTCTCAAAGGATCTTCCCAGACCGGGGTGAGATTCTAGAAATCGTTAAGGCGGCGCCTCAAGATGACTCCTCGGCTGCCGGACACATGGGGGAAAAGTCCCCCATGGGGACTGGCAGTGGGGGCCAAGTTCTCTTCGGCCCTCAGCCGGATACCACTCCGGAGACCTACATGGCTCTGGAGTCCAGCAAACGGCCTTGCCCGAAAGGAGGAGGTGTGCCTGTTCCACCGATGACCTCTATCCAACCAGAGGCATCGGATAATCTACTGGAGGCACTGTGAGGCGCCTCCATTGTGGATGAGCACCGTGCCCTCATGGGTACGGTGATCGAAAAGGTTTAGTCCGCCAAAAGCAGACTGACCGAGGCCTGCAGTAGACTTTTAACAGGCTTTGAGGTAACAATTGTAGAAAAAAATATCACAATGTGGACAGTAGCCCCTGATGCTCTGTTCGGTTTCCGGAAAGGAAAAGCCGAACAGGGGATCAAAATAATTTTTGTAGGAGTCTAATGTAAATGTCTATGTGGATAAGCAGGCGTCGCTGCTGGCTGCTGCCGCTCACACTGCGGAGGTCTCCAGACTGAAGCAGGACCTGGAGCGGGCCGAGAAAGAGCTCGGCCTCGTGAAGAAGCAGCTGGAGGATAGTAAAGGTATGCAGTAACCTGCGTGTATATTTAGGAAGGATGAATGGTTCATGCTGACTAAAGTGCCATGACCATTATTAGGGGCCACGACCGAGGTGGCGGCCCTCAAGAAGGCATTAGAGAAGGCCGAGGACAAAGCGGCCAAGGAACGCACCGCGCGCGAGAAGCACGAGGCCCAGGTCGGCGAGGTTCAGCAAGAGCTCCAGGACGCCGTCAAGAAGTGCGAGTCCTTGGAGAGTGATTCTAAGACGCAAGCGTCTGAACTTGCAAAGGCCCTCCAGAGCGCACAAGAGGCTCGAGCCGAAGCCCAGAGCACCCTTCAGGAAATCCAGGAGGCTCGGAAGATCGCGGCGGGTAAGGCTTTCATTATGCAAAGCAAGTCTATGAAGGAAGCGTTCCTTTTACTTACCCGAGTTTGGAGCTCTCCAGGGGTGTTTACGGATTTGTCGCGCAGCGTATCAGACGCTGCCAAGTTCTATCGAGCCGGGGAGGGGAGTTCTATGGAGAAGCTATTCTGGTCTCAGTATCTTGTGCCCGAACATCCGGTATTCTTCAGCGACCAGCTGAAACAGTTGGTCAAGCTGCACAAGGCTGCCGAGCTAGCCATGAAGGAGCTGATAGTCCGACTATGGCCTGCCGCGCCGATACCTAGCAGCTACTTCGGACTTGTGAAGCGGCTTGTTGATGCCTGCCCCCGACTTGAGGTTATAAAGCGGTCGGTCTGTATCGGAGGTGCATGGATGGCCTTTGCCCGCGTCAAGACGCATTGGGCGAAGATGGATGCCAATAAGCTAATAACCGAGGGGCCACCTGAGGGCAAGGAGCACCGCCAACCCGAGTTATATTTTGATGGTGTCCTGGAGGGATCTCGCATTGTTGCGGATCATTGTGCAAAAGACATTATCTTTGAGTGAATGTACTCAAGCTCTCTCTACTTTGTAAAACAAAGTGTTTATGCCATATAATGCTTGTTATGTTTTTAAATTTTTACTTCCTGTGCGGCCGTGTTGTATGAAATCTGAGGGTTAACCAGTCGTCGGCTTCTACCCCCACGTAGGTAGTACGGGGGTGTTCGGGATGGAATCTAAACAATCTTGATCCAATTAGATGGTCCTTGAAGGAGTTGTTTAGCGCAACGAACCAGCCAACCAGACTATGCGGCTGTAGCGCCCTCACTTAGCCATAGGAGTGCAACAATAAAAACATGGGCGCAGCCCCTAGTATCCGAACTAGAGTGCTATAAGCGCCTGATCGGGAAGTACCAATCCTTCGCGTAATGCGGAAGAAATCTCTAACAATTTGCAACCCCCGAACAGCTGACTGGCTCTCGCCGCATCATGACAGTCAGTTTTCGGCTTTCTCTACTGAGGTGCTCCTTTGGATAAACCAAGGCACAATCACAGTAGTTCTCCCTTTACTACCTTAGCCGATGTAGTAGAACGTAAGGTAGCAAGCACAGGAGCTGGGCAACCAAACTATTGACCAAAGACATGATTCAGAGCCAATGCATATAATGCTAAATTCGGGGTGTCAAACTATACTTATAAAAAGTGTTTGGACTTTTGTTGCCGTAATGTGGGGTGCTATGAAGCCCCTAGCAAGCATCGAGTGTACCAAAGTGTACGGGTGCTACCTGATAGGATTATCCACAGGGGAGCTGGAAAAAAAGAAAACAAAAAAGGTACAAAAAAGCTGGAGTCCTATAGCTCCAGCCGCAAACTGTTCTCATTGTAATTTAATTAGTACGTCAATGTGCATTGATACAGGTAGTGCGATAAGCAACAGACTATTTGAGATGCCGAAACCAAGGGAGAGCTACATGTGGGTCCTGACAAAAGGTAAAGTTATCATTAACGGAATCACCTAAAAAGTCCCCCATATGTCTGCGTTTCTCGCCGTCTTGGTGTGTTTATCCTTCAAGAGGACCGATGACCAGGCTATCAGATGGTGCCTGTGGGATTGAGACCTGAAAAGGAAACAAGTAAAAGTGAAAGTGTATGTGTATCCGACGTCGGTTCAGCCGTATTACGGACCACAAGCTAGCCATGCCTCCATCGATGCCCATGGGATTTTGAGTGCATAGTTATGTACACGCGGCACGAATGACACCACTTAATCGGAACTACGACGGAGGCCGGATTGCTAGTCGAGCTCCTGACGTGCCGAGCTCTCCTACAACAGAGTAGTTTGGACCCTCTTCACGGTGTCTGTGGGCTCAGCAACCGAATTAAGGTTCCGCTTGAGAAGGCCGCTCTGTACTTCTGCTGCTAAGGCAGCTGTGTGCTCTTTTGTACGGAGGGAGCGTTCCGTATTTCTATTGACTGCTATGACACCGCGTGGACCGGCCATCTTGAGCTTGAGATAAGCATAGTGCGGTACTGCGTTGAATCGAGCGAACGCGGTTCGTTCGAGCAGTGCGTGATAGCCGCAGCGAAAGGGGACGATATCGAAGATTAGCTCCTCGCTTCGGAAGTTGTCCGGAGATCCGAAGACAACCTCTAGTGTGATTGAGCTCGTACAACGGGCCTCTACACCTGGTATGACTCCTTTGAAGGTAGTCCTGGTGGGCTTGATCCGAGATGGGTTAATGCCCATTTTTCACGCTGTATCCTGATAGAGCAGATTAAGGCTACTACCTCCGTCCATAAGGACGCGAGTCAGGTGGAACCCATCAATTATTTGGTCTAAGACTAGTGCGGATGAGGCACCGTGATGGATACTGATCGGATGATCCCGGCGATCAAAGGTGATCGGACATGACGACCATGGATTAAATTTTGGGGCGACTGGCTCTATTGCGTAGACGTCCCTGAGCGCACACTTGCGCTCCCTCTTGGGGATGTGGGTAGCGTATATCATATTCACCGTTTTGACCTGATGTGGAAACTTCTTCTGTCCCCATGTGTTCTGTTGCTGGGGCTCTTCGTCATTGTCCTCGCTTTGCGATCCCTTTTCCCTGTTTTCGGCGTTTAATTTGCCGGCCTGTTTAAAAACCCAGCAATCTCTATTTGTATGATTGGGTGCCACGAATCTGGCACGAACGATCAAGTATGCGATCCAAGCTGTATGGGCTTGAATTGTTCTTTTGGAACGACTTCTTCCACTGACCGGACTTAGAGCCCCTGAATCCGGCATTGACTGTCGTGTCCTCGGTGTTATTATTTTTGTTTCGGTGCTTGTATCTGTTGCCTCGAGACTTGTCCTTGTTAGTTTTAGCTTCAGGGGTGCCGGCGTCGCTTGCATTGTTTTTTCTACGGGCCAACCAACTATCCTCGCCCGCACAAAAGCGGGTCATGAGTGCTGTGAGGGCTGCCATGGATTTTGGCTTTTCTTGGCCGAGGTGGCGAGCGAGCCATTCGTCGTGGATGCTGTGTTTGAAGGCTGCTAGGGCTTTGGCATCCGGACAATCGACGATTTGGTTCTTTTTAGTTAAGAACCTAGTCCAGAATTTCCTGGCGGACTCTCCGGGCTGTTGAACTATATGGCTTAAGTCATCAGCGCCCGGAGGTCGAACATATGTACCTTGGAAGTTATCGAGGAAGGCCTCTTCCAAGTCCTCCCAGCTGCCAATAGAATTTGTCGGCAGACTGTTGAGCCAGTGCCGAGCTGGCCCCTTGAGTTTTAAAGGGAGGTATTTGATGGCGTGGAGGTCGTCGCCGCGGGCCATATGAATGTGGAGGATGAAGTCTTCGATCCACACCGCGGGGTCCGTGGTTCCATCGTATGATTCTATATTCACAGGTTTGAACCCTTCTGGGAATTCATGATCTAGGACCTCATCAGTGAAGCAATGAGGGTGTGCGGCGCCTCTATATTGGGTCGTATCACGACGTAGCTCTGATGGAGTCCGTCTGCGGTTTTCGGCCCGCACATGACTAAGTTTGTCACGTCTGAATAGGTGGCCATCGTCGCGTGTCTAGGCATGCCCTCGCGATCTGTAGACTGATCTAGTATGTCCTGCTTTATTGTTCAGGTTTTGCCGGAGGTCATATGTATGACCATGGGCTAATTTACCTCTGCCTGTGCGCTGAGGCGGGGCTGGCTGGTGTTCGGCAAGAATTGCCGTTTTGTCTCGACCACGTGGTGGTCGGTCAGCCACATTGTACGATGGAGGTATGTAGTTCGGCGCCTCCTCGTCAAACTGAGGTAGCAATTTGCGCTTTGGTAGCTTTTGGTTGGGCGCTTGAGGCCGTACTCTTCGGCTGCTAGGGCATCCGTCCATTTATCATTGAGCAGATCTTGGTCAGCTTGAAGCTGTTGCTGCTTCTTTTTCGCACTCCTTGCCATGGCGATTAGCTGGCGCTTGAAGCGCTCCTGCTCTAGAGGTTCCTTAGGCACGACGAAATCGTCGGTGCCGAGGCTCACCTCATCCTCAGAGAGCGGAAGATAATTATCGTCCTCCGAATCTTCGTGCGTGGCCTGTTTACCGGGGCTAACCTACCCGCCTTCCCGTTCATCTTGTTCATTAGCTGTATCGATGGGGTCTTCGTTGTCTTCGGCACCTTCTGGAGTGTTATCTTCTCCTGTGTCGGTGTTGCTGTCTTTACTGTGGCGTGACTTAGAGCGGCGCCACTGCCGCCGACGCTTGGACTGTATTTCAGAAGGTTTATCCTCAGCTGGATCTTCCTTGTCCTCGCCGCTGTTCTCCTTTGGTGCATCCACCATGTATACATCATACGAGGAAGTGTCCATCCAGCGTCCGGTGAACGGCGGGTTCTAGGCCTCTTCTTCTCCGGCATCGTCGTCCATACCGTCGACGTCTTCGGAGTCGTAATCAAGTTCGTCGGTCAAATCCTCAACTATGGCTATGAAGTGGGTGGCGGGTGGGAAGCAAAATTCTCCACCGTCAGCCCCTAGTTCGAGCCGGATATAGTTCAGCTGTGATTCCTCCGCCAAGGACAGGTTCTTTAATGAGTTTAGCACATCGCCCAAAGGCGAGTGCTGGAAGTTGTCTGCGGCGCTGAACTTGAAGATCGATAAACGATCAATTTCGGCGTCCGCAGGCTCACGTGGTTCGGAATGTACGGCCGGAGACGAGTCTGGAGTTCCGATGACAAAGATGCCGTGAGAGGTTAGGTCTGTGTGCGGCTCCAACGCTGTGGAATCTGTGGCCTCCGTGGTGGGATTGATCCTCCCGTCCTCGGATGGCGCAGTCAGCTCTGGATCTAGGGCCAGAGCGGTTATAGGAGCAATCTCCTGAATGCGGCCTGATGACAGATTTAGGTCATGATCATCGGGGTGACCGGGAGCGGCTAACGCGGTCTCGAATCCAGTGAAGATCAAGTCTCCACGGATGTCCGCGACGTAGTTCAAGCTCCCAAATCTGACCTGATGGCCAGGGGCGTAGCTTTCGATCTGCTCTAGATGGCCAAGCGAATTGGCCCGCAATGCGAAGCCGCCAAACACAAAGATATGTCCGGGGAGGAAAGTTTCTCCTTGGACAACGTCATTATTGACGATTGAAGGGGCCATCAAACCTTTTAGCAACAGCACAGAGGAACTCTCAATGAAAGCACCAATGTCGGTGTCAAAACCGGCGGATCTCGGGTAGGGGGTCCCGAACTGTGCGTCTGAGGCCGATGGTAACAGAAGACAAGGGACAAGATGTTTACCAAGGTTCGGGCCCTCTCTATGGAGGTAATACCATATGTCCTGCTTGATTGATATTGATGAATATGAATATTACAAGAGTTGATCTACCTTGAGATAGTAATGGCTAAACCCTAGAGGTCTAGCTTGTATGGCTATGATAATGAGTATCCTATCTGGACTAAGTCCTCCGGTTTATATAGACACCGGGAGGATCTAGGGTTACACAAGATTGGTTACAAAGAAGGGAATCTACATATCCGGTCACCAAGCTTGCCTTCCACGTCAAGGAGAGTCCCGTCCAGACACGGGTGCAGTCTTCGGTCTTCGTATCTCCACAGCCCATCAGTCTGGCCCATGGTTAACAGGCCGGACGCCCGAGGACCCCTTAGTCCAGGACTCCCTCAACCACCTCCTTGTCTAGTGCATCATCTCACGACAAATATGGCACATGGCGTTGTCCAGGACGAGACTTCGGCCTAGCTTAGCTCCTACGGATGACGACAATTTGGAGCAATGGTGGGGAAACGCTCGACAAAGGATTGCCAAGGAGAACCGCAAAGCTTTTGACTCTTTTGTGATATTAGTCTGTTGGCACATTTGGAGACAAAGAAACGATCGAGTATTCCGCCCGGCAGGCACCCCGTCTTCGGTTGTGGAACCTGTCAACAAGATTCTTGATGAGCTTCACATGTGGGCGATAGCCGGAGGGAGAGGAGTTAGTGAACTTTTGTGAGGAGTTAGCTTAGTGTGTGGAGTTGAAGTATGTGTGGCCTCAGCCGACTTGTGGTTGATGGCAACACCTAAACTTTCCTATATATTGTTTTCTCCTTTTCTATAAAGCTAAGTATCCTCAGAAAAAAGTCAATAATTTGTTACGGTTCTTGGCAGATTAACTTTGCATTTTGTGTTCAGCTGGAAGTAGCAAGCATATTTCCTTTGCATCCAAATGGTAGGCAGATTACAATATTAATCGTATTTACTGCTAGCGTATACAATTGTTTCTTTAGGGCTGCTTGACACAGGGGATTATCCAAACGGGGCCCTCATGTTTTTCAAGACACCCGTCAGTATAGATCACCGTGACCTCATCCCTGTCGTTGGTGATGAAACGACTACCAGTTCTGTGAGTCCTGGGATAGCCACGAGGGCCGAAGAACTCCTCTGGCTCCAAATCGGAGAACTGGGTGAGCCCCTTGGTGTAGCTCCTACCCGACTTGTTGAACTCGTGGACATGCCACGCCGTATCCTTGAAATGACCAAATCACCGAGTCATCTCGTCATGGTCGTGCGCCATTCCGTGGAAGCGGCACCACGGCTCGTACAGAGCCCACAGAGTTTCATCCGACGTGAGGTCCTTTTCGTCGAAGTAGGGAACGGTGTCCGGGTCTTGCGTCATCACAGAAACGAAAACCATAATGTGTGCTGCCAACCAAGATGTGTAAAGAATAGAGAGATTGATTGATTACCAGGGCGGACCTCATCCTCGAGGTCATCTGCTGCGGCGCCCACAGGCAGATGGGAGTCATCACCGGAGGGGAGCGTAGCGATGCCTCGCCGGGGGAAGAAATCACTGGTGGGGGCGGCGACGGAGTTTGGGCATCTAAGTAAGGGCCGCGTCCGGGCGGTCATGGTGAGATCGCGGCCGGGTAGGCGAAGAGAGAAGCGGACGGAACTGGTGGTTGTCCAAGCGGCCCGTGAGAGCTTTAATGCGACGGACGCCATAGCAGGTCCTAGGAGGAGATTGTTTTTTAATTTGAGACTAGTAAGTGTGCACGTGCAACGCATGTCTATTTGGACTAATAAGTGTGCACGTGCAACACACGTCTATTTGGACTAACACATTATACTAAATTTAATACAAGACAATTTATTCATAAATTTGAAATTTCCCTATAAAGTACACAATCTCTCATTCCCAACTTGTACAAATAATTTGAAATATCATTTCTCCTTAATCAACATGCCTCTTGTATTAAAAGACCACCCACTTTTCTCAATGTATAAAACTCAAAATTATTTAGAAGATTCATCATGATTCTTCATATGCACACATTTATGCAAGTATAATCACACATGAAATTGTCACTTAGGACAAGCTAAGGAAGCGTTTCAGTGCCAACAAACTCCAATGAAGAATTATTATTACAATTAAGTGTCAACCACAATAGTGGGAAGAGACATCTATGGTTTGTTGAAAATAGGAAGCAATTGTCAGATAGAGAAGTGTAGAGATGTCTTGACTGCATAGAATCAGCTGTGAAACAAGACAAAAAAAATGCTAGTTGGACCATCTGATTCTACTATTGCACCACAAGTGTTGTAATGTCTGCAAGAAAGAAAAGTGACTTGCTTTATTATGAAAATAGAACATGTAAACCAAATAAAAATTATAGTGATAAATTGCATAATTATACTTTTTATTCACTGGACAAAAGCATTAATATGACAACTTGGAACAGTTACTTGAGTACTACACATTTCTTTAAGGGCTCAACATTCTAAAATTTTAACAATATAAGAAATATCCTCTCAGTTTGTAGTAATAATGATACGAAGATAAATAATTTGGAAATGGTCTTCAACATGTGTAGGCTACCACTTGTATGAATAACAGTGGCAAAAAAATGCCAACAAATGCCAGTTTAGAAAGAAAAAAACTGCAGACATGCTTCCAATTTTAGCAACTCTAGTGGATAAAACATACCTTACCTCTCAAGTCAGGAAATAGTCAAATGAAAAAATGTACTTCTTATAAGTATTAGAGATGAAGTCATAAGGATCATGATTCAAGATATTTGGAGAAACATGGTTGGTCTCTCTGTATGATGCGAACTCGTCACCTCTACCAAAGTGGTCGTGCGTAGTATGTAATGTAGAGTGCGATAATAAAATGAAATAAATGATATGAGAATTTAGCATGACCAAAAAATATCCTACATTCATCATCATCATAATCAACATACATTTTTTGCTTCTCTTGTATGTGGTCCAAGTTTTCTATCAGGAAAACATGTTAACTCAACTGTAGATTAGGACAAAATGCGCATGTAAAATTACAATTTTCATGTATCTGCTGGAAAAACAAATAACACTTATGCAAACTTCAGGTTTTTTTAGTAAAACTTATGCGAACTTTAGTTTCTTTTCACTAAAACTTATGCAAACTTCTGGGGTTTTTTCAGTATAACGTAATTTCATGACTGCAAGTAAGGTCTAGGTTCAGTGAATTTGTCTGTGAGTTCAATGTGTAGTCGTGAGTTGGCCATGTAACAACCGGTAGTCAGTACTTAAGAAAATAGGGTTATCTATCGCAGGTACGCCAAAATCAGAGAAAAAATAAAGAAAAAAAGAAGGCATTGGTTGCCTGAAACCCAACTATGTGTGCTCCAGCGCTCCTCTGTTTCTCATTTCCTCATCTCTAGTTCTTGTACTTCTAGATGTGTCACCACCGGCAAGGTAGCGATGACAGTAAAAAAACAACACTCGGTACTTACCTGATTAGTGCATGCGTGCGACGCGTTCACGTGAAGGCGAGCACCTCCGTCGTTAAAGCCTACGAGCAGCCACGGTGACCGTGTCCTCTCACCAGCTAGGCGGCATTGTCGACGCAGGTGAGTCAGTCGTCCAGCTTTGAGGCGGTGGCCTCCACGCACCAGGGCGTGGGGGGTTCCAACGTCTGACAAAGGTAGGATGTCTTTGGACGACGTCGTCCATGCATGAGTACTGGACAAGCGTGTCCAACGGAGCAGCACACGTCAGAGTTGAGGGAGTCGGCGGTGGCTTCGGGCGAGTGAGATGGGGCCGTGATTAGCTTCACCTGCTGCACAATGGCCGAGACCTGCGCCGCCTCGGGGACGATGATGGTTGGCGACCAGGCGAATCTACATGCATGGCCCGCTTATACTGGTCCAGGATACCCAGCGTTGCCCCCACTTGAAGGGCGTCGGCGGTGGGTGGTTGTCAGCGTGGGTGTTGTGGACGCAGCTGAAGTCGACGCGGATGCCGGTGGTTCCCGGAGAGCATGCCCAGGACGTGGACGAAGTCGTTGCAGTCAGTAGAAGAGTGACCTGGCCTCTAAGCAGAAGACGAAGGCGGCGATGACACGTCTGTGTGTTCGGAGGAAGCCGCAGCTCCTCCTCGCGTGTCTCCCACTGTGGCTTGCGTGGATGGTGGGCTGGTGACAGCAGGCGACTCGCGATCGCGATTCCCTGATAGGAGACGATAGGATGCGCTCGCGATTAGTTTCCTACTAATAATTAGATGCGTTCGTGATTAGTTATCTAATAGGATGCATCCATGATTAGTTTCCTAATAATTAGATGCGTTTGTGATTAATTTTCTAATAGGATGCGCTCGTGATTATTTCCTAATAATAGGATGCGCGCGTGATCATTTTCCTAATAATAGGATGCGTCTGTGATTAGTTTCCTAATAATAGGATGCGTTTGTGATTAGTTTCCTAATAATTAGATGTGCCCGTGATTAGTTTCTTAATAGGATGTGTCTGTGATTATAGTTTCCTAATTGTCCAGGCGCTTTCATATTTTCCTCCACGGTGGAGTATGGTCAGTCAATGTAAATTGCTAAGTGCACACAGAGAACATATTACATTAAGGCTAGCCATTAGATTGAGTTTAGTGGGACTAATCATGCGGTGGTCATGTATTCGTGTATGTTTTGTGGGGTGCACTTAGAAAAGATAATGTTTGCTCTTTTATAAGTAGTATAGATGCTACGAGGAGATTGTTGGAGTTTGATATGGTGCGGTATGGTGGTTTCGGCTTGTAGGTTGTGTTTGGCTCTGCCGAGTCGGGTACTGCTTGATGCCAAATCTTCCTATTCTCATGCCTTGCTATTAGAGTTTTTTTAATTTAATAATATCAAAAGTAAAAAATACATCCAGATTCGTAGACCATGCATCGATGAATATAAACACTGGATCTAGCCGAAGGCGCGCTGCCGTCTTCGCCACTGCCTCATCGGAGCCGGGCAAACCTTATTGTAGTAAACAGTAGAGAAGTCGTCGTGCTAAGCCTTTATAGGACCGACGCACTAGAACAACAACCGTCGCCGATGAAGAGAAGCTTAGATCGAAAGGATCCAACGTGTAGACACGTGAACAAAGACGAACGAAGACAAGATCCACATGGATCCATTGAAGACAAGGGACGGCTGAATCCCGCAAGATCCACTGGAGACAAACCTCCACACGCCCTCCGACGAGGCTAGAAACACCACCGGGACGGGGACTAGGCGGGGATAATTTTATTCCATCTTCGTAGAGCCGTCGCCGCCTCGCATCTCTTAGCAGGACCCTAACAAAACTAAAAAAATTAAAATACAGAGCCCTTTCATCGGCAAGAGAAGGGATCCACCGCGCCTCCATGGCCCTAAGACCACATGAGACGAGGTAGACCGGCGGCCACTCGTTGAGCATATCTAACAAAACCCTAAATTTTAGCTTTTCATACGCCTTCTAAAAAAATTAACCCCTCAATTTTGAGGAGTTAAAAAAAGACGTCTACGGGAGTTCGGCCGAGTTGCAAGTTGTCCGATCTATAATGCATACAATACCTTTTCTGTATTTCCTAATTGCAATAGGAACGCATATACAACTCTTTTCTCTATGAAGCTTTTTTGCGAGGTTGTGACAGAATTCTTTTGCAATAAGAGCTTTGTTGTAATTGTAATAGGACCCTTGTTGCAACTGTAAACATGATTTTTTGTGAGGCCGTAACAGAACCCATTTGAGTCTGGTTACAATTGCAACATGCCCTTTGTTGCAAAAAATAACATCATCGATTGTGATCCTTGTCCACCGTCAGGTCATCTTCTCCGATGATGACACCATCCTCTGTTGCCTCGGCTGCGTTGCCTCCTGTGCGCAGCGCCGCCAGCCCCCACAGCGTACACTTGGCCACCTCATTGCAACCAGACCCGGCGAGCCGCTGCTTCTAGGCCACCTCCTCCACCCACCTCGGCTCGGAGCCCCCTCAAGCCCAGCTCGCCAATGACCCGCATGCCACCGCCTACCCCTACCCTCGCGTGCCAGCACCCCTGTCAATCAAACCTTTGTGGTCGCTGTCGGTGTCAAAACCGACAGATCTCGGGTAGGGGGTCCCGAACTGTGTGTCTAAGGATCGAGGGTAACAGAAGGCAGGGGACACAATGTTTACCCAGGTTCGGGCCCTTTTAATGGAGGTAATACCCTACTTCCTGCTTGATTGACTTTGATGAGTATAGGGGTTACAAGAGTTGATCTACCTCGAGATCGTAATGGCTAAACCCTAGATGTCTAGCCTGTCTGATTATGATCGCCTCTATGGACTAAACGCTCCGGTTTATATAGACACCGGAGGGGGCTAGGGTTGTACAGAGTCGGTTTACAGAGAAAGGAATCTTCATATCCGCACGCCAAGCTTGCCTTCCACGCCAAGGAGAGTCCCATTCGGACATGGCGGAAAGTCTTCCGTCTTGCATCTTCACGGCCCATCAGTCAGGCCCACATCACATAACCCAGGCACCCGAGGACCCCGTAATCTAGGACTCCCTTAGTAGCCCCTGAACCATTCTTCCGATGACGATGAGTGCGGCACGCAAGTTGTTTTCGGCATCACAAGGCGGGTTCCTCCTTCGAATACTCCAAAGTAGTTCTCCGAACAAGAGATCTACATCCGGCTCTGTACCACAAGTTAACCTTTCAACCATAAACGCATAATACTTAAAATATATCCATCGACAGCTTTCTACGGCGAAACTTCACGTTTGGTTCTACTATCATTTCGAACCATTTTTGGGCCTCCTGCCCTCCGTTTGAATGCGCAACTCCCATTGACACATCTTGTCAAAGTAGAGATCGTGTCCCCTTATTGCGGGATTCATATTAATATGAGTTTTGGTAACCTAACCGTACGGTTCACATTACCCCTTCGAAACAGGCGGGTTTTAAGGCTCAAAGGAGGGGACGCTCGATATTCACAGTCCATATAAGTGGATAGAACCCAACTTTTTCTGCCACACGCCTCATTCTCTATGCCTCTCCGTCCCCGAGCTCCAGCGCCCAAGTTCCAAGATTTTCTCCCCTCTGCAACTCCTCTGACCATGGCTAGCTCTCAAGGCAAGTGGGTGCCCTCCTCCGTCACGGAGGAGAACATCAAGGAGCTACGGGAAGCGCGGTATCCAACTGCAGAAATCAAGCACAGGCTTCCCAATCTGGCGCAGGTCATCCCACTCCGGAGCCCGGCGAGAGGGTGGTGTTTATCCCCTAGTTCCTCTGTGGACTCGGATTCGCCCTTCACCCCTTTGTAAGGGGTCTCATGTTCTACTACGGGCTGGATTTTCACGATCTGGCCCCAAATTCGTTCCTTCACATCTCGGCGTTTACCGTCGTGTGTGAGGCCTTCCTCCGTGTCCCTCCACACTTTGGCTTATGGCTCAAGATTTTTAATGTGAAGACGAAGGTGGTCAATGGGCAACACGTGGACTGTGGTGGCGCCATGGTGAGCAAGCTCCCCAAAGTCAATTGGCCAAAGGGATTCTTGGTGGACACCATCAAAATATGGCAACAGGAATGGTTCTATATTACAGAACCCCGCGGCTCCAAGTGGGCAGTCGCACCAGCCTTTAGATCCAGACCCTCGTTGAGGCTCACATCCTGGACCGACAAGGGTCCGGACTGGGGGTCGGTCCCTGACGTGCTGCTTCTGCAGAAACGCATCAAGAGCATGATAGCGAATGACATTACCCTCGCTGATGTAATCCAAGTGATGCTGATCCGCCGAGCACTTCCCTACCAAAGGCAGCCCCTTAAGATGTGGGAGTTCAATCCGGCAGGGCCGCAGACCCTACAACGGTTCTACAACACAACTCATAAGGGAATTTGGAAGCTACTTTTTAAGAAGCAGAAATCATGGCCAAGGTCCTCAGACGACACCGACCTCGACTACAACCATCCGGCCTCCGAGGTAAGTTCTAAAAACTCCGAACACCAATAGGCTCATTAAACCAAAGGAGAAGTACTGAGTAATCCATCCCCAAACAGGTCTGGATTAAGAATGCGGAGCGGATCCGGTTGTCGGATTTTGGGTTCCGGCAAAACCCTTGAGGTTCGAACACTTGGGTGCGCACAAAGATCTCTCCCCCTCTCTAGCTCGCTCACACTATGATCTCGCGGCCTAGCTCGACGAACCCAAAGAACAAGAGACACAACAGTTTATACTGGTTTGGGCCAAAGATGTGGTATAATACCCTACTCAAGTGTGGTGTGGTGGATTGCCTCTTGGGCTGAGGATGAACAGTTACAAGGGAAGAACATCCTCCTGAGGAGAGGTGTTCTTGTGCTTGGTCAGTTGATGTCTTCCAGGATTCTCTCTTGTTTTCTAAGGTGGTGGCTAGCCCTATTTATAGAGGCCTGGGTCCTCTTCCCAAATATTAGGGGAGAAGGGATCCCACAACGGCCAGTTTGAATGGGGACAACTAGTACAAGCTATCCTGACAAAAGTAGTCTTCGCCTGCCAAAGGCTCTGGTGGTGACGCCGTCTTGGGCTCCACTATGACCTCCGTCCTGCTGTCCTGCTGGTCTTGGTCTTGTTGCACCGATATGGAAACCTTTGCCTGATGCCTCAGGACTCCTCGCCTACGCTTGCCTCTTTAGCACCAAAGAGGAAACGAGGACGCTGCATGCGCTGGCGCCCGCCTGGCTCAAGTCGTCATGGCTTGCGTCACA
This sequence comes from Triticum urartu, assembly GCF_003073215.2. Classification (NCBI taxonomy): domain Eukaryota; kingdom Viridiplantae; phylum Streptophyta; class Magnoliopsida; order Poales; family Poaceae; genus Triticum; species Triticum urartu. Next base: position 91,929,947 of record NC_053026.1, read on the forward strand.
CAAACCTCGCGAGGTGTCCCTTGCCTTGATCTCTCCACCCCTCGCGAGCCAGCCTGGTGAGGCTGCCCCTGAGGAGATCTTGCATCGTCCGCCTCGCGAGGCCATCCCCCTCGCGAGGGTCTTGAGTGTTTGCTGGCGAAGATGTGACGTACAGGGCCGCTGATGGAGCCACGATGTGGGCCGCAGGCAGGCAAGTCTGGGGACCCCCGTTCCCAGAAGCGTCGGGTGTTGCCCCGAGGACAGCGATGGTGGTGAGGTGCTCGGCCTTGGCGACGGTCGCGATGAGAGTGAAGGCGGGCGCGGCCTCGGCGCCGGCCATGGCGCATCCAGCTACGACGACTCTTCTTCCGGCGACAGCTCCAGCAGCGGCGGCTGCGACCAGCCGCCACGCTGCTACGCCCGCTTCGAAGGTGGCAGAGGACCGTCTCGTCGTTGCGCTTTAGTGAAGCGCTAGGAGGGGTCTGGCTGAGCTCAGGAGAGCGCCACGGTCCCGTCCTAGCGACCTTCCATGGGAGCACGTTCCGCTTTTGTTTCGTTCTTCCTTTCCTTCCTGCATTAAGAGAGAGACAAATATGGGGCCCCACTGGGGCATACAACAACTATGATTTCCAAGTGGTTGTGCTATGTTTATCGCTCTTGTGTTGTGCTACAGCATCAACGTTTTATGCATGCGCGTAGGAATAACTTAGGTTGATGCGCTTCAAGCAGTTTTCGCCTCGCGAGGCGCGCATTCCCCAATGCCTAGCGAGGCCTCCTATGCCCGCAAGGCGTTTGGGAACTGAGAAAATTTGTTAAGAAATTCTTATTCTTCCGAATCCTGATCACAGGAACTGCCGGCCGTGACCCAGTGCTTCACATCGCGGTACCCGGGGGCACGGATTGAGAGGAGTGCGTCAGCTTGCGAGCTCGAGCGAGGGTGCCTTGCGAAAAACAGGAAAATGAAAACGCTCACGAGGGTGCCTGTCTAGCCCCCTCACGAGGCATGTGAGGGAGAGTACGGGTCAAAAACGAGGAACCAAGGGCAGAAAAAGAGGCAACAAGGACAATGGAACCAGGCCAGCAAGGAACACCAGAAAGCGAATTCTCACTAAAAAGGGGCAAACCAACTGCGGAAAGCAAATGAAAAGTCGCGTCCGGCACCTAGTCTAGTCTTCTAGTCTTCTCACCAGCGCGGAGCTAAGTGTTGTCACTAAGACATGGGAGGGAGCCCCCGAGGCCCGAGGGCGGCACTCCTGAGACTCCTGGGCATGTACAGCCCCACTCATTATTATGTGAGAGTATCACGAGCGGAGATCTTCACACGCACTGGGCCTTGCTTCACAGGCACCGGGCCTTGCTTCATGGATAGAACATCCAGAGGTGCTGGATGTTCCAAGCGTTCTGGATGGGGATCATGTCCTGCGTCTCCAGGCGCGTGGCGCCAGGCCTGGAGACGTGGGTGACCCGAAATGGGCCCTCACACATGGGCGAGAGCTTGTGCAGCCCTTCCCTGGAGAGTACCCGCCTCAGGACGAGATCACCCACCTCGAGCGTCCTGGAGCGGACGCTGCGGCAGTGGTACCGCCACAGCGCCTGCTGGTACCTCGCAGCTCGGAGCGAGGCTTCACGACGGCGTTCCTTCCCCAGCACGAGGTCCATCCCCCGCATGGCGTCCTGCTACGTTTCATCAAACACCAGGACGCGCGCGGAGCGATGCCTAACCTCGTGTGGGAGAACTGCTTCTACTCCGTAGACGAGGAAGAACGGGGTCTCGCCTGTCGGCCTAGTGGCAGTGGTGCGGATGGACCATACCACAGACTAGAGCTCGCCGTGCCAGCCCCTGCCGCAGACCTCGTGCTTCTTCTTGAAGGTCCTAGTCTTGAGACCCCTCAGGACTTCTGCATTGGCGCGTTCGGCCTGGCCGTTGCTCCTGGGGTGCGCCACGGAGGCGTAGCAGATCTGCGTTTCAAGGTTAGCACAATATATTTTGAAGATATTGCTAGTGAACTGTGAGCCGCTGTCGGTGATGATGCGATTAGGGACCCCAAATCGGCTTACGAGGCCCTTGATGAACTTGACTACTGACCCAGCTGGGATGGTGCGGACGGCTTCCACTTCCGCCCACTTGGTGAATTTGTTGATGGCGACGTAGAGGTAGCGGTAACCTCCAGGCGCTCGAGGGAATGGGCCCAGGATATCCAGCCCCCAGACCGCGAACGGCCATGAGAGCGGGATAGTCTGGAGGCCCTGAGCCAGCTGGTGGATCTACTTGGCGTGGAATTGGCATGCCTCGCAGGATTTTACCAGCTCGGCCGCGTCGTTGAGTGTCGTGGGCCAGTAGAACCCATTGCGGAAAGCCTTGCCGACCAGGGTGCACGACGACGAGTGGTGCTCGCAGTCTCTGCCATGTATGTCAGCCAACAACTCATTCCCCTGTTCCTTGGAAATGGATCACAGAGAAACGTCATTTGGCCACTTCATGTATAGCTCACCGTCCTACATGTAGTACGCCGTAGCCTGCCGGGCCACACGCTCCGCGTCTTCCTCCTTCTCCGGCAACGTGCCTTGAGTCAGGTATGCCCTGAACTCCTCGGTCCAGCACCCCTCCTGAGGCTCGATTGCTAAGAGGAGGCGCGCTCCTAAGGCCGGGCCGCAGGCGGGGGCTCCCGAGGCTGGTGGCTGGGGGAGTTCCTCCTGAGGTGGCGCCAGCTCCACAGGCGGAGGTGCTGCCAAAGGCTTGAAGAGCCGCTCCTCGAAGATGCCAGGCTCCTGGGGTAGCTGCTTGGATTCTCTTTGGCAATGTCGTCGGCCTCTTTGTTGGTGCCACGAGGCACATGCTATAGCTCCAGGCCCAAGAACTACTTCTCCATTTTGCGTACCTCCGCGAGGTATGCCTCCATGTGCTCATCCTTTGGCTCGTACACCTTGTTGGAGAAGTTGATGAGGAGATGCGAGTCTCCCTTGATGGTGAGGCATTTCACCCCCAGGGCCATCGCAACCTTGAGGCCAGCGATGAGACCCTCGTACTCTGCGATGTTGTTGAAGACCTTCTCGCCCCGCTGGAAGCAGAGCTGCAAGGCATAGTAAAGTTTGTCCTGAGTGGGCGAGATGAGCACGGCTCCAGCCCTCGCGCCCTGGCATGCGAACGCGCCATCAAAGTACATGACCCAGCCATCCGGCGCTTCACTGCCTGGCGAGAGGGATCGGTTCTCGCCTGCTTCAAGCTCCAGGGTGTCGGTCCATTCTGCCACAAAGTCGGCGAGTGCACCCTGATACGTCTCCGTCGTATCTACTTTTCCAAACACTTTTGCCCTTGTTTTGGACTCTAACTTGTATGATTTGAATGGAACTAACCCGGATTGACGCTGTTTTCAGCAGAATTGCCATGACGTTGTTTTATGTGCAGAAAACAAAAGTTCTCGGAATGACATGAAACTCCACGGAATACTTACAATAAATAATAAAAAATCCTCGCCAAAGATGAAGACCAGGGGGCCACACCCTTTCCACGAGGGTGGGGGGTGCCCCCCCTAGGGCGCGCCCCCTACCTCGTGGGCCCCCGGGAGACCTCCCAACTCCAACTCCAACTCTATATATCTGCTTTCGGGGAGAAAAAATAGGAGAGAATATTTCATCGCGTTTTACGATATGGAGCCGCCGCCAAGCCTTAAAACATCTCGGGAGGGCTGATCTGGAGTCAGTTCGGGGCTCCGGAGAGGGGGATTCCTCGCCGTCGTCATCATCAACCATCCTCCATCACCAATTTCATGATGCTCACCGCCGTGCGTGAGTAATTCCATCGTAGGCTTGCTGGACGGTGATGGGTTGGATGAGATTTATCATGTAATCGAGTTAGTTTTGTTAGGGTTTGATCCCTAGTATCCACTATGGATGTGTTTGTTACAACCAAAGGTAACGGGACTGGTAATGGAATCAGGTAGCGGTGGGATCACGGCGTAATAGGAGCATTTGCTTTTCTGTTTGTTTCATGCATGTAAAGGTATCAAGTTACAGAGCTAACATGATCTGTTGTGTAATCAGATTGCAAAAAACAAAAAATCTCACAGAATCGAAGTCAGGAACAAGCTAACATGATCTTGATGACAATTAACATGAGCAATAAAGAAATCATGGAAAGGGATTTGGCCGGCAAGCAGATCGGGGGTGGGGGTTCCAAGGAAGAGGGATAAGAAGGGGTCGTCCTCAAGCCCGTCCTTGTCGGCGTCGATGGGGTTCGTCACTGAGATGCAGGCCATAGAGGCTTCTCTGGCGATTGGAAGGAGGGAAGTGGTGGCACTAACCGGCGGCTTCAATAAAGCGAAGGGATCGGGGCAGCCTGACGGGCGACTTTGGACGAGGCGGAGAGGATTGTGGGGAGGCGAGAAGAAAGAGTGGGGCTCGGTTCGGTAACACAACTTGATTACGGTGGGGGGTGGGCGGTATCAAGCGCAAGTGTGACGGGACTCGTTTACGGTGGGAGCCGATTACGGCGCTGCGTTACCAAACGCGCGTAACATTTTCAGATCATGCTATAATCAGGTGACGGGCAGAAATCATCCAACCAAACACCTCATATGTTCTGAGATTGATGTTGCTATGACTTTGCTATGCTTAATGCTTGTCACTAGGGCCCGAGTGCCATGATTTCAGATCTGAACCTATTATGTTTTCATCAATATATGAGAGTTCTTGATCCTATCTTGCAAGTCTATAGTCACCTATTGTGTGTTATGATCCGTTAACCCCGAAGTGACAATAATCGGGATACTTACCGGTGATGACCGTAGTTTGAGGAGTTCATGTATTCACTACGTGCTAATGCTTTGTTCCGGTTCTCTATTAAACGGAGGCCTTAATATCCCTTAGTTTTCATTAGGACCCCACTGCCACAGGAGGGTAGGACAAAAGATGGCATGCAAGTTCTTTTCCATAAGCATGTATGACTATATTCGGAATACATGCCTACATTACATTGACGAATTGGAGCTAGTTCTATGTCACCCTATGTTATAACTGTTACATGATGAACCGCATCCGGCATAATTATCCATCATTGATCCGATGCCTACGAGCTTTCCACATACAGGTTTACGCTTATTTACTTTCCCGTTGCTATTGTTACAATCACTACAAAATACCAAAAATATTACTTTGCTTTCATTACTCTTTTGTTACCGTTACCATCACTTTCATATTACTTTGCTACTAAACACTTTGCTGCAGATACTAAGTTTCCAGGTGTGGTTGAATTGACAACTCAGCTGCTAATACTTGAGAATATTCTTTGGCTCCCCTTGTGTCAAATCAATAAATTTGGGTTGAATACTCTACCCTCGAAAGCTATTGCGATCCCCTATACTTGTGGGTTATCAAGACTAATTTCTGGCGCCGTTGCTAGGGAGCATAGCTCTATTCTTTGAGTCACTTGGGATTTATATCTGCTGGACATTATGAAGAACTTGAAAGATCCAAGAACCAAGATTTATCCCTCAACTACGAGGGGAGGTAAGGAACTGCCATCTAGCTCTGCACTTGATTCACCTTCTGTTATGAGTAAGCTTGCGACACCTAAACCTGCTTCTGCTATTCGTTCTGATATGTCGCATGTTACTGATGATGCTACTTCTACTATAAATGATACTGAAAGCACAAGTGCTCCCTGGGTGATTTTGATAATTAATGACAACATATCTCTTGTTGGACTAATACTTTTACCTAGTATGTTTCAGACAAGTTCAACAAATTAAGTGGCATGGACTAAAGGATGTGGAACCCCTTCAAGATGCTAAGGACAAAGGATTAGCTCAAGCTTCATGATCAAGACTCTACATTTTCTATTTTAGTGATCCAAGATCACATTGAGTCTATAGGAAAGCCAATACTATTAAGAAGGGATGAGGTGTTGCTTAATGGCTTGCTGGCTCAAAGTGCTTAGTGATATGCTCCAAAGCCCTCAACCACTTTCTCACTTCCAAATATGTCCCACACCAAATATCCAACTCGGCCCCACTGATTCTTTCTATCCAGAGCCACCGAGTTCAGTTGACATAGCCACTGCCAGAAACCCTAATCAGTTCGGTCTCACCGATGGGATCTCGCTCTCACCGAGATGGGCTTGCAAACTCTCTGTTACCTGTTGCAATATTTTCGGTCCCACCTAGATATGCAATCGGCCCCACCAAATTTGCTTGGCCAACTCTCTGTTTCGCTTATTACCCAAATCGGTCACACCGAGTTTGAGTAATCGGTCAAACTGAGTTTTGGATTTACCCTAAGCCTAGCACATCGGTCCTACCAAGTTGATCCAGTCGGTCCCACCGAAAACCCTAACGGTCACTAAATTTGCTGAATCGGTCCGACCGAGTTTATCAATTCGGTCTCACCGAGATTGGTAAATTGTGTGTAACGGTTAGTTTTTGTGTGGAGGCTATATATACCCCTCCACCCACTCTTCATTCGTGGAGAGAGCCATCAGAACATACCTACACTTCCAGTACACATTTTCTGAGAGAGAACCACCTACTCATGTGTTGAGGCCAATATATTCCATTCCCACCATATGAATCTTGACCTCTAGCCTTCCCCAAGTTGCTTTCCACTGAAATCTTCTTTCCACCAAATCCATATCCTGTGAGAGAGAGTTGAGTGTTGGGGAGACTATCATTTGAAGCACAAGAGCAAGGAGTTCATCATCAACACACCATTTGTTACTTCTTGGAGAGTGGTGTCTCCTAGATTGGCTAGGTGTCACTTGGGAGCCTCCGACAAGATTGTGGAGTTGAACCAAGGAGTTTGTAAGGGCAAGGAGATCGCCTACTTCGTGAAGATCAACCGCTAGTGAGGCAAGTCCTTCATGGGCGATGGCCATGATGGGATAGACAAGGTTGCTTCTTCGTGGACCCTCCGTGGGTGGAGCCCTCCGTGGACTCGCGCAACCGTTACCCTTCATGGGTTGAAGTCTCCATCAACGTGGATGTACGATAGCACCACCTATCGGAACCACGACAAAAACATCTGTGTCTCCAATTGCGTTTGAATTCTCCAAACCCTTCCCCTTACATTCTTGCAAGTTGCATGCATTACTTTCCGCTGCTCATATACTCTTTGCATGCTTGCTTGATATGTATTGTTTTTGTTAAACTTGTGCCAAAACTTCACTTCAACCTAAAGAAATTAAAAAGTGCAACTTTTGGTACTTAGTGTCTAATCACCCCCACCCCCCCCTCTAGACACCTCTTCTCGATCCTTTCAGATACTTATGATGAAACTACCGCTATGCCTGATACTACTATGCCACTTAGTGATTTTCTCGAGGAACGACTTGCTAGGGCTAGAGAATATTGAAAATGTTGAATCTGATTATGATGATGAAAGTGATGATGAAGAATCACATGTTATTCCTGAGGGTTATTTATTTGATCAAGAAGCTTCTTTAGCTATTTTAGCTTGCAAAGATAGATATGAACTCAAAAGGTTATTAGCTAAATGGAATAAGCAATCTCTAAATGCTAGGATGAAACCTGACCCTGCTTTTGCTACTTCACCTATCTTTGTTACTGATAAGGATTATGAATTCTCTGTTGATCCTGATATGATTACTTGGGTTGAATCTGATCCTTTACATGGTTATGGATCTGAAACTATTGTGGCACATCTTACTAAGTTAAATGATATAGCCACCCTGTTCACTAATGATGAGAGATCTCGCTACTTTTATATCCTTAAAATATTTCTGTTCTCATTAAAGGGTGATGCTAAGATATGGTTTAATTCTCCTGATCCTGGTTGTGTGCGTAGTCCCCAGGATATGATTTGCTACTTCTCTGCTAAATATTTCCCTGCTCATAAGAAACAAGCTGCTTTAAAGGAAATATACAACTTTGTGCAAATTAAAGAAGAGAGTCTCCCACAAGCTTGGGGGAGGCTTCTCAAGTTACTTAATTCTTTGCCTGATCATCCTCTTATGAAAAATGAAATACTTGATATCTTTTATAATGGACTAACCGATGCTTCCAGAGATTACCTGGATAGTTGTGCTGGTTCTCTTTTCAGGGAAAGAACACCGGATGAAGCTGAAATCTTATTGAATAATATGTTGACAAATGAAAATAATTGGGCAACTCCTGAGCCAGCTCCTGCTCTAATTAATGATCTTATTCCTAAACCAACTCCAAAGAAGAGAGGTGTTCTATTTCTCAGTCCTGAAGATATGCAAGAGGCAAAGAAATCTATGAAGAAAAAGGTATTAAAGCTAAAGATGTTAAGAATTTACCTCCTATTGAAGAAATACATGGTCTTAATTTACCGCCTGCCGAAGAAACATATGATCTTGATCCTTTACTTATTGAAGAACCTCCAGACCTAGATAACCCGACACAAGTAGTAAAGGTAAATTCTCTCTATAGATATGATAAAGCTGAAATCCCTCCTGCTAAAATTGCTAGTCAATGCTTGGATGAGTTTGATAATTTTATGGCTAAGCAAGAAGACTTTAATGCTTATTTTGGTAGACAATTAAAATACAATTCAAATATGCTTGGACACTTGGGTGATTATATGGCTAATGTCAAAGGTGAACTTAAACTTATTAGTAAACATGCTTCCATGGTTACCACTCAAGTAGAACAAGTACTTAAAGCTCAAAAAGAATTGCTCAATGAGATGAATAGTAAGAAAGATAATTATGCTGTTAAAGTGGCTACTAGAACTGGTAGAATGACTCGGTAACCTTTGTATCCTGAAGGCTACCCTAAGAGAATTGAGCAAGATTCTTAGAGAAATAATAGTGATACACCTAGTTCTTCTAAAAGGAAGAAAAAGAAAAATGATAGAACTGTGCAAACTTCTAGTGAACCTATTGCTGAACCACCTGATAATCCAAATGATATCTCTATGTCTGATGCTGAAACAAAATCTGGCAATGAACACGAACCTAATGAAAATGTTAACGATGATGTTCATAATAATGCTCAACCTAGTAATGATAATGATGTAGAAATAGAACCTGATGTTGATCTTGATAACCCACAATCAAAGAATCAACGTTATGATAAGAAAGATTTTGTTGCTAGGAAACATGGTAGAGAAAGAGAACCTTGGGTTCAGAAACCCATGCCTTTTCCTCCCAAACCATACAAGAAAAAGGATGATGAGGATTTTGAGCACTTTGCTGAAATGATTAGACCTATCTTTTTGCGTATGCGATTAACTGATATGCTCAAAATGAATCCTTATGCTAAGTACATGAAAGATATTGTTACAAATAAAAGAAAGATACCACAAGCTGAAATTTCCACCATGCTTGCTAATTATACTTTTAAGGGTGGAATACCAAAGAAACTTGGAGATCCAGGAGTACCTACTATACCATGCTCCATTAAAAGAAACTATGTTAAAACTGCTTTATGTGATCTTGGAGCCTGTGTTAGTGTTATGCCTCTCTCTTTATATCGTAGACTTGACTTGAATAAGTTGACACCTACTAAAATATCTTTGCAAATGGCTGATAAATCAACTGCTATACATGTCGGTATTTGTGAGGATGTGCCTGTTGTAGTTGCAAACGTTACTGTTTTAACGGACTTTGTTATTCTTGATATTCCCGAGGATGATAGTATGTCTATTATTCTTGGAAGACCTTTTCTTAATACTGCATGGGCTGTTATTGATTGCACTAAAGGCAATGTCACTTTTCATGTTAATGGTAATGAGCATACGGTACACTTTCCGAGGAAACAATTTCAAGTTCATAGTATCAATTCTATCGGAAAAATTCCATCGATTATATTTGGAGGTTTTGAATTTCCTCTTCCTACTGTCAAGAAGAAATATGGTATACTTATTATTGGGGATGTGCATATCCCCATTGAGGTAACATAGCGTTATTCGAAATTTCTCCGGTTTCATGTTAATCGAAATGAGTTTGTTAACAAGACTTGATCAACCTTGTTAGTGGATTCCTTTTGATGAGCATGAGATGGATGAAACTAGAAGCACAACCTTCTGTACCCTCTCTATACTTTCTGTTATTTAGTTGAAATAAAGTAAAAATAAATAATTATCTGTCTGTTATCTGATTATCCGTGCAATATAAAAATACCTCAAAAATAAAAGTTCGCCAAATGCCCTGAAAATTAAATATGATTTTTTCTAGAATATTTGAGGATTTATGGAACAAAGAACACACCAGGAGGGCCAACCACCTTGCCACGAGGGTGGAGGGCGCGCCCACCCCTCTAGGGCGCTCCCCCCTACCTCGTGGGCCCACGGTGGCCCTCATCCACTTATTCCTGCACCCATCCTCTTCTTATTCCTCCCACAAACATGAAAAACCAACTCAAGCACGAGTTCCAACCCTCTTTGCTACCATTTTCGATCTCCTTGCTCAAAGCACCTCTCACAAAACTACTTGGGGAGATTGTTCCTTGGTATGTGACTCCATTGGTCCAATTAGTTTTTGTTCTAGTCCTTTATTCATTGCAAATTTTTGTTGCTTAGGTGACCCTGTTCTTGAGCTTGCATGTCAAATTTTTATGGTCAAAAGTAGTTTTGATGCATGATATAGGCCCTAGGCACTTGTAGGAGTGGTTGCTATCAATATTATTGAGTTTGGTTTACTTTCATTTTGAAGTTACTAACAAATTTCAGAAATTTTCAGAGGAAGAAATATGCTTAGGAAAATGTTCCAAGGTGGTTCTTCAAAGAAGCAAGGACCCAGGCTTGCAATGCGTGATGCTGACGAAGAGCCACCAAGAGACGCTCCAGTGCGTCCTTGTGAGTGGCCATCTGAAAAATTTATGGATCGAGCAGGAATTAAAGAAGAATTTAATGCATATTTGCGTAATGGAGGTCTTGAGGACTTTGAGGCAGACAAATGCCCCCAGTATCATGATCTCACAAGCTCTTTTGTGAGGAGGTTTGAGTATTCATCTTCGCGTAATTCTCCTTCAGTCATGTTTGATCTTTATGACAAATCTTATACCATGGACTTAGAGGATTTCACTTTTTCTTGCAAACTTCCACAATGGGGTATTGTTAGGTATCCCCCTAAATCTGAATTTAGAAACTTTCTTGCTAGTATAACTGTAGGGGAATCTATAGATATAACGCAAGCTACCATAGGGAGCATTCACTTTCCTGCTATACATTATTTTGCTCTCTTCATAGGTAGGAGCATAAATGCTAAGGATGAAGCATGTCACATGTGTGTCCCTGACCTTAGCATTCTCAGGAGTGCTATGTCAGGAGACCAATCTTATCATATGGGAGCCATTGTAGCTCGTAGGTTGCATCACAGTAGATATAATGGAGATTTCTTTGGAGGAATTTATGCAACCCGCTTAGCTAAATTTCTTGAGATAGACGTTCGTGAAGGAGACATGGAGTTTCCTCTTGCTTATTTAGATTTTGATTCTATGGTTTCTCACCATTTTGTCGAGAGGAACGAATCACCTCTCCAGTACCGACTAATCTTTGACAGACGTCGTGCTGTCCGTATTACTCTCCCTGCTCCTGCTTTCTTTGATTATCAGGCAAGAGGAGGATATACTATTACCAGAGAGGAGGCAGATGAGTACGAGAGGAGAGCGGAGGCCGCTCGTCGCCACACTGCAGCTCAGGAGGCGATAGCCGCTGCATCACAGTATGACCCAACAACTATTATTATGGATATCAGCCAGGCCAGCCGTGGCCATAGACCAACTTAGGCCAAAAGCCTAAGCTTGAGGGAGTACGTATTTCTTACCGACATTACATTTATGTTCACACACACTCATTGCTAGATGCCGGTGCTCATACTTTTTCATTGTATCATCCATGCTAGTTTATTTTCCTTTTTTATGCTTTCTTCTTGTGTGTTTAATAAACCTTAAGGAAAAAAACCAAAAAATTAGTTGTAGCTTTTAATTAATTTAATTTCCATGCTTGTAGTAGTAATTAAAAAAGAAAACCCAAAAAGATTTCATGTTCTTCTTTTGCTTGTTGGGAGCTTTCCCGTGTAAATAGTTTTATTTCTTTTATTTTCTTTGGGGGTCAGTAGGAGAAGACCATGATTAAATTGTTGAAGTGGCTCGTATATGCTTTATTGTTGATTTAACCAAGAGCCCATATTGCTTTGTCTTCTCCTGTTTATTGAATGCTCGCAGATTCCAGCTTAGTCCAATGCATGTGCACTCTTATTATTATTCACATCGTTCGGTCGTGCAAGTGAAAGGCAATTATGATGATATATGATGGACTGACTGAGATGAGAAAGCCGGTATGAACTCGACCTCTTTTGTTTTTGTAAATATGATGAGTTCATCATTCTTGATTTAGCTTGTTATGAATAAACATGTTTGCAATGACAATTAGAGATCATAGTTGCTTGTGCCATGCTTGATTAGCTATGAGTTATAATGGTTTACCTTGCGTGCCAACATGCTATTGAGATGGTTATGATGTGGTATGATGGGGTGGTATCCTCCTTTGAATGATTTAAGTGACTTAACTTGGCACATGTTCACGCATGTAGTTGAAACAAATCAACATAGCCTTCACGATATTTATTTTCATGGTGGATTATATCCTACTCATGCTTGCATCCAATGTTTATTAATTTTAATGCATGTACATGGCTGTTGTCGCTCTCTAGTTGGTCGCTTCCCAGTCTTTTGCTAGCCTTCATCTATACTAAGCGGGAATACTGCTTGTGCATCCAATCCCTTAAACCCCAAAGTTATTCCAGATGAGTCCACTATACCTTCCTATATGCGGTATCTACCTGCCGTTCCAAGTAAATTTGTATGTGCCAAACTCTAAACCTTCAAATAATCATCCTGTTTTGTATGCTCGAATAGCTGATGTATCAACTAGGGCTGCCTGTATCTTCCATGCTAGGCGGGTTATTCTCAAGAGGAGTGAACTCCGCTCCTCATTCACGAGAAAATGGCTGGTCACCGGGATGCCCAGTCCCATGCTTTATGCAAACTAAATCAAAAATAATTGCAAAACAAAACTCCCCCTAGGACCAGATGTATGTTGGAGGCACTCGTTGTTTCGAGCAAGCCATGGATTGATGTTTGTTGGTGGAGGGGGAGTATACACTTTACCGTTCTGTTTGGGAACCGCCTATAATGTGTGTAGCATGGAAGATATCGCCATCTCTTGGTTGTTATGTTGACAATGAAAGTATACCGCTCAAAATATTATTTACCTCTATTTCAAAACCGAGCTCTGGCACCTCTACAAATCCCTGCTTCCCTCTGCGAAGGGCCTATCCATTTACTTTTATGTTGAGTCATCACCCTCTTATTAAAAGCACTAGCTGGAGAGCGCAGCTATCATTTGCATTCATCACTATTAATTTATATTGGGTGTGACTATGATTAGATCTATTTTACCATGAATTACAATGTCTAGTCAGTCCTTGATCTTTAAAGGTGCTCTGCATTTATGTTTTGCGGTCGCAGAAAGGGCTAGCGAGATGCCATCTTGTTATATCATATTATGATTGTTTTGAGAAAGTGTTGTCATCCGAGATTTATTATTATGGCTTGCTAGTTGATTATGATATTGATATGGGTAATCATGAGACCTGAGAATTATTGTAAATGTGGTTAGTTATAATCTTTGCTGAAAACTTGAATGCTAGCTTGACATATTTACAACAACAAGAGCAAACAGAGATTGTAAAAGTTTTTCTTTATTTCTTTCAGTTTGTCAACTGAATTGCTTGAGGACAAGCAAGGGTTTAAGCTTGGGGGAGTTGATACGTCTCCATCGTATCTACTTTTCCAAACACTTTTGCCCTTGTTTTGGACTCTAACTTGTATGATTTGAATGGAACTAACCCGGACTGACGTTGTTTTTAGCAGAATTGCCATGATGTTGTTTTATGTGCAGAAAACAAAAGTTCTCGGAATGACATGAAACTCCACGGAATATCTTACAATAAATAATAAAAAATCATCGCCAAAGATGAAGACCAGGGGGCCCACACCCTTTCCACGAGGGTGCCCCCCCTAGGGCGTGCCCCCCTACCTCATGGCCCCCCTGGAGACCTCCTGACTCCAACTCCAACTCTATATATCTGCTTTCGGGGATAAAAAAAGGAGAGAAGATTTCATCACGTTTTACGATACGGAGCCGCCGCCAAGCCCTAAAACCTCTCGGGAGGGCTGATCTGGAGTCCGTTCGGGGCTCCGGAGAGGGGGATTCGTCGCCGTCGTCATCATCAACCATCCTCCATCACCAATTTCATGATGCTCACCGCCGTGCGTGAGTAATTCCATCGTAGGCTTGCTGGACGCTGATGGGTTGGATGATATTTATCATGTAATCGAGTTAGTTTTGTTAGGGTTTGATCCCTAGTATCCACTATGTTCTGAGATTGATGTTGCTTTGACTTTGCTATGCTTAATGCTTGTCACTAGGGCCCGAGTGCCATGATTTCAGATCTGAACCTATTATGTTTTCATCAATATATGAGAGTTCTTGATCCTATCTTGCAAGTCTATAGTCACCTATTATGTGTTATTATCCGTTAACCCCGAAGTGACAATAATCGGGATACTTACCGGTGATGACCGTAGTTTGAGTTCATGTATTCACTACGTGCTAATGCTTTGTTCCGGTTCTCTATTAAAAGGAGGCATTAATATCCCTTAGTTTCCATTAGGACCCCGCTGCCATGGGAGGGTAGGACAAAAGATGTCATGCAAGTTCTTTTCCATAAGCATGTATGACTATATTCGGAATACATGCCTACATTACATTGACGAATTGGAGCTAGTTCTGTGTCACCCTATGTTATGACTGTTACATGATGAACCGCATCCGGCATAATTATCCATAATTGATCCGATGCCTACGAGCTTTCCACATACTGGTTTATGCTTATTTACTTTCCCGTTGCTATTGTTGCAATCACTACAAAATACCAAAAATATTACTTTGCTTTCGTTACTCTTTTGTTAACGTTACCATCACTATCATATTACTTTGCTACTAAACACTTTGCTGTAGATACTAAGTTTCCAAGTGTGGTTGAATTGACAACTCAGCTGCTAATACTTGAGAATATTCTTTGGCTCCCCTTGTGTTGAATCAATAAATTTGGGTTGAATACTCTACCCTCGAAAGCTGTTGCGATCCCCTATACTTGTGGGTTATCACACCCCCTTGATGACCCTGGTTGTGCTGAACTCCAGGTCAAATGCTTGCAGCTCGATGTTCCATTCGGCGACCCTTCCAGCAGCATTAGGGCTCCTGAGCACTCTCTCCAGTGGGTAAGCTGAGACGACCTTGATGGGGTGACCCTGGAAGTAGTGGCGCAGCTTACGCGAGGCCACCAGGAGCACGAGCAAGAGCTTCTGAGGCATGGGGTATCGCGCTCTCGCATCTCGTAGCACTGTGCTGACGAAGTACACTGGATGCTCGACGAGGGCGGGAGAGCTGACGGAGTTTTTGGCTCCCAGGGGCTGAGGTGTTCCCTATGGGTCCCCAACTTCTGGGGCTTGATGACTGGTCGGGCAGCCGCTGTCTCAAGAGCATCACCTTGATGTTGTGCTGCCTCATCCGGCTTGGCGGCTCCACTTAGCGGGCCCTTGACCTGGTGCTCCTCCCTGAGGGCCACTAGCACCACGCTGGCCGAGTGGGGTGTGGCAGATAGGTAGAGCACCAAGGGCTCGAGAGGACGAGGCGCCACCATCACCGCCGGGCTGGTCAAGTATCTCTTGAGGTCTTGAAATGCTAGGTCGGCCTCGGGGGTTCACTCGAACAGACCCTTCTTCTTCATCAGCTTGAAGAATGGCAAGGCGCGCTCCCCCAACTTGGAGATGAAGCGCCCCAGCGAAGTCACACAGCCTGCAAGCTTCTGCATCTCCTTCAGGTTTTGTGGTGGGCTCATGTCTTCGATTGCCTTGACCTTCTCCAGGTTGGCCTTGATCCCCCTGTGGGACACGAGGAAGCCCAGCAGCTTGCCTGAAGGAACACCAAACACGCACTTCTCCGGGTTGAGAAGTGGGTCCACCTGGCGCAGGCTCGCGAAGGTTTCCTCCAGGTCCTGAATCAAAGTTCTTGCCTCCCGAGTCTTTACCACAATGTCGTTGACGTAGGCCTTAGTGTTTCTCCTGAGCTGCCACCCCAAGGCAATGCGCATCAGTCACTAGAAGGTCTCTCCTGCATTGCGCAGTCCGAATGGCATGCAAGTGTAGCAGTATACCCCGCATGGGGTCAGGAAAGTCGTTTTCTCCACATGTTCCACCGCCATCTTGATCCGGTGGTAGCCTGAGAACGCATCCAGGAAGCATAGCAGATCACACTCAGCGGTAGAGTCGACAAATCTGGTCGATGCGCGGCAGCGGGAATGGGTCTTGAGGGAAAGACTTGTTGAGGTTGGTGAAGTCGACACACATGCGCTCCTTCCCTCCTTTCTTTGGCACAACAACCGGGTTCGCCAGCCACTCTGGGTATCAGACCTCGCGAATGACACCTGCTGCCTCTAGCTTGCGGGTTTCCTGAACGATGAAGGACTACTTCTCCGTCGACTTTCACCTCGCCATCTGCTTCACAGGGCGCATGTTGGGGCATACCCTCAGATGATGCTCGATCACTCCTCTCGAAACCCCAACCAGCTGCTTGGGTTCCCAGGCAAATACTTCCTTGTTTGCCCACAAGAAGTCCACCAACTTCCTTTCTTGACCTGGGGCGAGGCCGGCGCCTATAGTAAAGGTGGCGCCAGAGGCCCCGTCCACGTCGATCGGTATCTGCTTCGTCTTGGCTTGACCTTGAGTGAATAGCTGCTTCTTCTTGGTCGGAACAGCCCCCTTGGTCCTGGGCACGGCCTTGGCGGCCGGACAAGCTACCGTCATGGCCCTGAAGGCGAGTTTTAGGGCCGCCAAGGCTTCCTTGGTGTCTCCGGCTACAGTGAGGACGCCCTTGATCCCTGGCATCTTCATGAGGTTGTAGGCAGGGTGAGTAGCTGCCATGAATTGGGCCAGCGTCGGGTACCCGAGGATGGCATTGTACGGTAAGTCGATGTGAGCGATGTCGAAGTCGACTAGCTCGGTGCGGTAGTTGTCGTGGGTGCCAAAGGTCACGGGGAGACGGATCTGCCCCAGGGGGTTGGAGGAGCTGCCGCCGACCCCGGAGAAGGGCTTGCTGGAGCGGAGCCACTCAAGTGGTACGTGAAGGAGGCTAAAAGCCTCCATGGAGAGCACATTGAGGTCGGCGGCGCCGTTGATGAGGGTCTTGGTAACGACTACGCTGCAGATGGTGACTGGGTGATCCCCCGAGTCGAAGGTCAGGTCAGCATTGGGGGCCGCCCAACCCGGGGGAGCCCTGCCGCGTGGAGGCGG
Source organism: Triticum urartu (assembly GCF_003073215.2). Classification (NCBI taxonomy): domain Eukaryota; kingdom Viridiplantae; phylum Streptophyta; class Magnoliopsida; order Poales; family Poaceae; genus Triticum; species Triticum urartu. Next base: position 91,947,262 of record NC_053026.1, read on the forward strand.
CGCTGATCTGGCGAAATAACGGTTTGGTGTGACGGTCCAAGGGCAGCGCCTGTGAGCCACTGAGGAGAGCCATGATGACGGGAGATGCTGGTCCCCCGAAGCACACGATGAAGAGGTCGCGCAGCTCCTCCCAGGAGGCCACAGAAGATTCCGGCAGATGGAGGAGCCAGGCGCGCGGCACGCCAGCGAGGGCCATTGGGAGCCAGTTGGCCATGACTTTACCGTCGCCCCCGGCCTCCAGGACGGCCTCCTCGTACGCCAGCGGGAAGGCCGCCGGATCCGGCGCACCATTGTAGCGGGGCGACATCTCCGGCTTGAACTTGTGCGACCATCGCACCTGCCGCAAGGCGGGGGTGAAGGCCCGAAGCCCAACGGCGCCATGGAGGGCGCCTGTCGATCCGGTCGGAGAAGCGGCGACGTCCATGAGAGCCAGTCGGAGAGGCGAGGCTGTCGACGGGGGCAAAGCTTTGGGGCACCCCTACCTAGCGCGCCAAATGTCGGAATTCGGGTTCCGGCAAAACCCTTGAGGTTCGAACACTGGGGTGTGCACAAAGATCTCTCCCCCTCTCTAGATCGTGCACACTAGGATCTCACGGCCTAGCTCGATGAACCCAAAGAACAAGAGACACAAGAGTTTATACTGGTTCGGGCCACCGATGTCTTGTAATACCCTACTCCATTGTGGTGTGGTGGATTGCCTCTTGGGCTGAGGATGAACAGTTACAAGGGAAGAACAACCTCCTCAGGAGAGGTGTTCTTGTGCTTGGTCAGTTGATGCCGTCCAGGATTCTCTCTCCTTTTCTAAGGTGGTGGCTAGCCCTATTTATACAGGCCCGGGTCCTCTTCCCAAATATTAGGCGGGAAGGGATCCCACAATGGCCAGTTTGAAGGGGGACAGCTAGTACAAGCTATCCTGACAAAAGTAGTCTCCGTCTGCCAAAGGCTCTGGTGGTGATGCCGTCTTGGGCTCTCCACGGTGACCTCCGTCCTGTTGTCCTACTGGTCTTGGTCTTGTTGCACCGATACGAAAGCCTTTGCCTAATGCCTCGGGACTCCTCATCTGCGCTTCCCCTTTAGCACCAAAGAGGAAGCGAGGACGCTGCACGCGCTGGCGCCCGCCTGGCTCCAGTCGTCATGGATTGCGTCACACAAACCTCGCGAGGTGTCCCTTGCCTTGATCTTTCCGCCCCTCGCGAGCCAGCCTGGTGAGGCCACCCCTGAGGAGGTCTTTCATCGTCCGCCTCGCGAGGCCAGCCCCCTCGCGAGGGTCTTGAGTGTTTGCTGGCGAAGATGGGCCATACAGGGCCACTGATGGAGCCACGCTGTGGGCCGCAGGCAGGCAAGTCTGGGGACCCCCATTCCCAGAACGCCGACATCGATGTCTGGCTCCACTCCCCGAAGACCCGGTCAATCCCCTTCTAATGAGGATACTGGTCCTGGCGCCATACCAGGCGCTAGCAAAGAAGGACACGAAGAAGAAAAAAGAGGAGGGCACTTCGGACGCAGTGTCCGGAGACACTGATGCCCAGTCCTCTCACGAGGGCGATGACAATGACGAGGAGGAGGAGGAAGAAGAAGATCCTCCCCGCAAGGGAGAAAAGAGGGCGGCCTCCGAAGACCTAGAAGCCAAAGCATCCAAGAGGGACAAAATTACCCTCCCCGATGACTCGGAGTCAGACGCTGAGGTTGTCCCGAAGCACCGACGCCGGACTAAGCCCCAAGCCTTCTCGTAAGTGGTCCGGGATTTTTCACACTTATTCAATCTATGAACTGTGATGATAACTCTAAGTTCTATTTTTAGTCGGGCCCGCGATCTTCCCCCACTATCTTCGTCCTCAGGGGATCTGCCACCGGAGATGATGGAGAGCGGGTCGTCTCCATTAGCTTCCCCGTCGCCTACGACGGATGACGCTGAGATGTCGTCTCACAGGCCCTCCCCGAGCCTTGAAGAGACGTAGGGGGCGATTTAACGGCGCCAGAGGGTAATACCTCGGTTGCCAGAGGGCCGAGGGGACTGTCCCCATGAAGACCGGCAACGGGGGCCCCGGTCAATCCATCCCCCAGCCGCAGACTACTCCGGAGACCCACACGGCCCCGGGGTCTAGTGAATGACCCCATGCAGGCGAAGAGGGAGCGGTGACATCTGCTAATCCGGAGGCGCCGAACACAACAACTGGTGCACTTCAAAGTGCATCCATCCTAGACGAGCACCGCATCCTGATGGGTACGGTGTCTAAGAAGATTCAGTCCGCCAAGAGCGGGCTGAATGAAGCCTTCTCCAGCCTGGTAGCAAGCTTCGAGGTACACAATGTAATGTTTTTGATCATTTTTGTGAGCTACATGCCTGTACATAGATAGTAGCCCCTAAGACTTTGTTCGGTTTTCTGAAAGAAAAGAGAGCAGAGGATCAATAATCAATTATCAAGTGGTAACACACTGTTTTATTTGGATTAAAAACAGGCTTCACTGTCAGCGGCGAATGCCCAGTCAGCAGAAGTTTCCGAACTCAAGCGGAAACTGGAGCGAATCGAGAAGGACCTAGTCCTTGTTAACACGCGGCTCGACCAGGCGCAAGGTATAAGATACACCTTACTGTATGCCTGTTTATGTCCGTGTTTTTTTGGAAATTCAAGAGCTGCAATGTGCGTGTTTGTACAGATGGTGCCGCCACGGTGGAAACCCTCAGGGGAGAGCTTGCTCAAGCCATAGAGCAAGCAAGGGTAAGCAAGGCAACCGCCGATAAGGCAGCTGCGGACTTGACGGCTGAACAAACCGCTCGGCGCCGTTTTGAGGAACGGGTGACCGAGATGAATCAAAAACTCAAGGACACAGCCGCCAAGTGCGAGTCCTTGGAAACTGAAAATAAGGCGAAGGGGACCGAACTCGGCAAGGCCCTTCAAGACACTTCGGAGGCGCGGTCTGAATCCCGCATAGAACGAGAGGAAATCCGTCAAGCCGGTCAGATCGCGGCTGGTAAGCCTTTTCTTTTACAGGCTAAATTTGGGGACCAGAAGTATGCCTTGCTTAATCGACTATGGAGTTCTCCAGACACGTATGCGGATCTTCGGAAGAATGCTACGGACGCCTCCCAATTCTTCCAGGCCCAGGAGGGGTACGCGACAGAGAAGCTCTTCTGGTCGTAGTTTGTGGAGCAGGAGCATCCCCTACTGCTAAATGACCAGATGGCACAATGGGCGGAGCTGCATAAGATGTCCAGCACGGCCATGAAGGACGTCATAGTCTGGTTGTGGCCGGCCGAAGCCATTCCGGATAGCTACTTCGGCCTCGTGCGACATCTCATTGATGTGCTGCCCCGGATTGACGCCGTCAAGAGGTGGTCCTATATAGAAGGAGCGCGTATGGCTTTCGCCCGTGTCAAGATGCACTGGGTGAAGATGAAGGCCGAAAAGGTGGCAGTTGTAACACCCATGATGCGGCTATATCTCCTACGTGTCGAGCATGACTTAGAGGCATAGCCGCATGGTAGGTTTGTCGCAAGAGGGGTAATCTTCACACAATCCCATGTATTGAATAAGAAAGGGATAAAGAGTTGGCTTAAAATGGCACTTCACGAAAATAACATAGTCAAACATACATCAACCGAAATACAAACAAGGTCCGACTACGGAACCAAAATAAAAGAAGACAACCCCAAATGCTAGATCCCCGATCGTCCCAACTGGGCTCCACTACTGATTATCCAGAAAAGACACAAAACAACGATCAAGATCTTCATCGAGCACCCACTTGAGCTGGGTTGCGTCACCTGCACAGGTATCATCGGCACCTGGAACTGTTTGGAAGTATCTGTGAGTCACGAGGACTCAGCAATCTCACACACGCGAGATCAAGACTATTTAAGCTTAAGGGTAGGAAAGGGTAGTGAGGTGGAGCTGCAGCAAGCACTAGCTTATATGGTGGCTAACATACGCAAATGAGAGTGAGAAGAGAAGCAATGCATGGTCGAGAAGCTAGAAGTGATCAAGAACTGATCCTGAAACTACCTACGTTCAAGCATAACACAAGACCGTGTTCACTTCCCGGACTCCGCCGAAAAGAGACCATCACGGCTACACACGCGGTTGATGCATTTTAATTAGGTTAAGTGTCAAGTTCTCTACAACCGGACATTAACAAATTCCCATCTACCACATAACTGTGGGCACGGCTTTCGAAAGTTCAAACCCTGCAGGGGTGTCCCAACTTAGCCCATCACAAGCTCTCACGGTTAACGAAGGATATTCCTTCTCCCGGGAAGACCCGATCAGTCTCAGAATCCCGGTTACAGGACATTTCGATAATGGTAAAACAAGACCAGCAAAGCCACTTGATGTGCCAACAATCCAGATAGGAGTCGCACGTATCTCATTCTCAGGGCAACACCGGATGAGACAGGCTAAGAGTAAAACCAGCCCTCGAGTTTCCCTGAGGTGGCCCCGCAGGCGGCTCGGTTTGGACCAACACTTAGAGAAGCACTGGCCCGGGGGGATTTAAATAAAGATGACCCTCGGGTTGGCCGACCCAAGGGAAGGGTAATAGGTTGTTAGGAAAATGTAAAACCAAGGTTGGGCCTTGCTGGAGGAGTTTTATTCAAAGCGAACTGTCAAGGGGTTCCCATAACACCCAACCGCGTTAGGAACGCAAAATCAAGGAACATAACACCGGTATGACGGAAACTACGGCGGCAAGAGTGGAACAAAACACCAGGCATAAGGCCGAGCCTTCCCCCCTTTACCAAGTATATAGATGCATTAATTAAATAAGAGATATTTTGATATCCCAGCATGTCCATGTTCCAACATGGAACAAACTTCAACTTCACCTGCAACTAGCAACGCTATAAGAGGGGCTGAGCAAATCGGTAACATAGCCAAACAACGGTTTGCTAGGAAGGTGGGTTAGAGGCTTGACATGGCAATATGGGAGGCATGATATAACAAGTGGTAGGTAGCGCGACATAGTGATAGAACGAACAACTAGCAAGCAAAGATAGAAGTGATTTGGAGGGTATGGTCATCTTGCATGAGATCCCGCAAAGAAGAAGAACGAGTCCATGAAGAAGACAAACGAACGTAGTCGAACGGATCCACACAAACACGACATTATTGGAACTAACCCGAAGAAGCAACACCGGAAAGAAGCAAACAACATAGTAAACAACCATCACATAATCATGGCATGATGCACAACCAAGTATGATGCATGTCCGGCTTAATGAGGCATGGCATGGCAAAGTGCACAAACAATAACACAAATTAAGTGGAGCTCAATATGCAACAAGTTGCATATTGACGAAACACCACATGACTTATTTAGTTCTCTCTCGGTTATGTACCCAACAATATTAAATGTTATTAACATGGCAAGAGGTGAAACATAATAAAACTACCTATCTAGGCAAGTTTAAATGAGGCCAAAACAACAAGCAACAAGTACAGAAAATCCTCATATGCATATTATGAATTTGGTACTGTTCTGTCGTAAACACAATTTTAGAGTTGCTAAACATGCAAAGTACTCCCACCATGTTAAACTAGGCATTTTTCCACCCCATTTACATATAAAGTTTATTTAAAACCGAGCTACGGTTATTTAGTTATGAATTAAAACATTTTAGCATGGCAATAGGAAAATTTAAACATACCACATTTTTAACATGCATGAAAGTTGCATATTATGAAACTAGACAAAAATCTAAGCAAGTTGCATATATAATTTATTTAGATCCGATGCACGGTTGGTGAGTTATGATGTGCATGATGTTTAGGGGCTATTCTGCAAAACTGCTATCTCGGGATTATTAGCAAAATTCGCTGGACAGAAAAAAACACGACCGGGCTGAAACAAGCTAGCCCAACAGGAGGAAAATAGAGGAGGGCATAGGGGTGTGCTCTCACCATGGGCCAAGGCCCAGTCGGTGCTGCGGGTTGGGGAGGCCGGCTTGGGCTTGGTGCTGGGCCGAAAACAGAGGAGCGGCTGGGCCGGATCTGGCGAAAGGAAGGCGGGCTAGGCGCGTGCGATCGACAAGGGGCGCGGTGCCGGCTTTCCCCCCCAGGAAGGACGACGACGGCGACCTAGCGCAGCTCCGGCGAGGTCCAGGGGCGCGGGACGGCCGGAGACGAGGTCGGGGACAGACGCGAGGCGGCGGAGGGCGACGGATCTGGAGGCAGCGGCTCCGCTTCCGGGTGGATCCAATGGCGGTAGGTGAGGGCGGCGCCGAGGGAGCTCCGGCTCCGGCGAACTCCCATGGCGGCGGTGGCGGATACCTGCGAGAGGACGGGTTCGGCAGGGTGAGAGGAAGACATGGGTGAGGAGAAGGAAGAGAGGAGGAGGCGGACGACGGGGACGACATGACCTGGCTAGCAGAGGAGGTCGACGGCGGGCGTGCTCCGGCGGCCTTGGTCGCCAGCGGTAGACGGCGGGGAGTGAGGGAGAGGAGATCGGGGCTCTCCCGATCTGGATCGAAGGCAGCGGCGCACAGGGTCAGGGACGGGACCCGATGGGCTCCGCGGGCTTGCCCCGGGCCTGGGTGGGCCACGGCGACGCGGGGAGCCAGGAGGGATGCGTGGCCTAGCGGAATTGGGCAGGTGGGCGGCGCTGGTGGTTTCTGGTGGCAGCGCGGCGATTGGGGCGGCGACAAGTGGCGGCGGGGGAGTGGGCACGCATGAAATTTTTCGAGGAGAGGAGGTGGGAGGCGGCTGGAAGATGATTGGGGCACGGATTTCGAGGGGGAGGAAGGAGAAGGCCAAAAATGGCATGTGGGTGAGCTTAAATAGGGTAGGGGCTAGGGTTTGAGGGGATTTGTGGGGTTTCCAGACCCTCCGATCGAGATCCGATGGTCCGGAGCGAAGGGGAGTGTAGGCGGGCTGCAGGTGGGCTGATGATGGGTTGTGCAAGTGGACTAGTGGGCTGAGAAGAGAGGCTGATGAGCAGCCCGACACATGTTTTCGGATACCGGAAACGTCCGCCGTATGACCGGCTATACTGCCGCTATAGTTATCCGTTGGGGCGTCAAACGGACTCCGAATGCGATGAAACTTGGCAGGCGGCCTACCTACACTATAATAAGACCGCACGACAACATTCAACCCATTCCGAGAACATTTTCCGGCCTCTTATAAACTAATATTTTGGAGGTGCCGCGGGCGCGTGCAAGTGTGTCTGGGCTCACAGCGGACAACGGACGGAACTGGGGGAACCCGAACGGATGCAAGTTTTGAACACATGATGATGCAATGCACATGATGACATGGAAAAGATGCAACACGCAAACGAATGACAAGGCAACAACAGCGAATAATTGGAAGACACCCGGCGCATCGGTCTCGGGGCGTTACAACACTCCACCACTACAAGAGGATCTCGGGACACCAGAGAGAAAATGGAAGAAGAAGAGAAGAAGTAAAACTAAGCTGCTTCTTTGACAAATGAGTGAAACCAAAGGACCTTGCGAGGTTGAACAAATTGAAAGAAAGAATACAACGAAGATGAACGAAGTTGAAAACACTCCATTAGAAAAGAGGAACAAGGAACATTACGAGAAACTTGTAGGTTGAAAGGCATAAGGAAAGGGTTGCAATGGACAAGAAGTGCAAGCAAGCTCTCCGGTTGAAACGAGATGCACAACGAATGATAAAGATCAATTACGACAAAACTTAGGTTGGAAAAGGAAGGCATAGAATATGAACTTGACAAGATGAAAGCACTTTGATGAGACTCCGGTTAGAAGAGAAATGATAGACACAACACTCTGGTTAAAACAATATAGAGAAAGAATAAGAATGATATAATTTGTACATCACTCTGACTGTAAATGGGAGGAATTGAACATGATCTTAACAAGATGAGAGGATACTTGAAAAGAGGACACGAGACTCTGGTTGAATGGACAAGCGAGTAAAGAACATGATCTTGGCAAGACAAGATGATGGAATAACAGAATGGAGAAGAAAATGCCAACTTCTGCCACAAATGAGCTTGGAAAGCACTCTTCCAAGAAGGTTAAAACGGAGTTGTTGGAAAAATCAACAACGAAAATGTTGGGGAACGTTGCAGAAAACAAAAATTTTCCTACGGTTTCACTAAGATCCATCTATGAGTTCATCTAGCAACGAGTGATCAGATGCATCTACATACCTTTGTAGATCGCGAGCGGAAGCGTTCAAAGAACGGGATGAGGTAGTCGAACACGACGTGATCCAAATCACCGGAGATCCTAGCACCGAACGGACGGCACCTCCGTGTTCAACACACGTACGGTCAGCGTAACGTCTCCTTCTTCTTGATCCAGCAAGAGGGAAGGAGAGGTTGAGGAAGATGGCTCCTGCAGCAACACGACGGCGTGGTGATGGTGGAGCTGCAGTACTCCGTCAGGGCTTTGCCAAGCACTATGGAGGAGGAGGAGGTGTTGGAGAGGGAGAAGCAGGCAACCAAAGGCGTAGATGAAAAGCCCTCCTTCCCCCACTATATATAGGAGGGCCAAGGGGGGGCGCCGGCCCTAGGAGATCCAATCTCCTAGGGGGGCGGCGGCCAAGGGGAGGTTTCCTCCCCCCCCAAGGCACCTAGGAGGTGCCTTCCCCTCCTAGGAATCTTCCCCCTTGAAACCCTAGGCGCATGGGCCTCTTGGGGCTGGTGCCCTTGGCCCATGTAGGCCAAGGCGCACCCCCTATAGCCCATGTGGCCCCCTGGGACAGGTGGCCCCACCAGGTGGACCCCCGGGACCCTTCCGGTGGTCCCGGTACAATACCGATAACCCCGAAACTTGTCCCGATGGCCGAAATAGCACTTCCTATATATAATTCTTTACCTCCGGACCATTCTGGAACTCCTCATGACATCCGGTAACTCATCCGGGACTCCAAACAACATTCGGTTTACTGCATATACATATCCCTACAACCCTAGCGTCACCGAACCTTAAGTGTGTAGACCCTACGGGTTCGGGAGATATGTAGACATGACCGAGACGACTCTCCGGTCAATAACCAACAGCGGGATCTGGATACCCATGTTGGCTCCCACATACTCCACGATGATCTCATCGGATGAACCACGATGTCGAGGATTCAAGCAACCCCGTATGCAATTCCCTTTGTCAATCGATATGTTACTTGCCCGAGATTCGATCGTCGGTATCCCAATACCTCGTTCAATCTCATTACCGGCAAGTCACTTTACTCGTACCATAATGCATGATCCCGTGACCAGACACTTGGTCACTTTGAGCTCATTATGATGATGCATTACCGAGTGGGCCCAGTGATACCTCTCCGTCATACGGAGTGACAAATCCCAGTCTTGATCCGTGTCAACCCAACAGACACTTTCGGAGATACCCGGAGTATACCTTTATAGTCACCCAGTTACGTTGTGACGTTTGGTACACCCAAAGCACTCCTATGGTATCCGGGAGTTACACGATCTCATGGTCTAAGGAAAGGATACTTGACATTGGAAAAACTCTAGCAAACGAACTACACGATCTTATGCTATGTTTAGGATTGGGTCTTGTCCATCACATCATTCTCCTAATGATGTGACCTCGTTATCAATGACATCCAATGTCCATAGTCAGGAAACCATGACTATCTGTTGATCAACGAGCTAGTCAACTAGAGGCTTACTAGGGACATGCTGGTGTCTATTATTCACACATGTATTACGATTTCCGGATAACACAATTATAGCATGAATAAAGACAATTATCATGAACAAGGAAATATAATAATAATGCTTTTATTATTGCCTCTAGGGCATATTTCCAACAGTCTCCCACTTGCACTAGAGTCAATAATCTAGTTACATTGTGATGAATCGAACACCCATGGAATTCTGGTGTTGATCATGTTTTACCCTAGGGAGAGGTTTAGTCAACGGATCTGCTATATTCAGGTCCGTGTGTACTTTATAAATATCTATGTCTCCATCTTGAACATTTTCACGAATGGAGTTGAAGCGACGCTTGATGTGCCTTGTCTTCTTGTGAAACCTGGGCTCCTTGGCAAGAGCAATAGCTCCAGTGTTGTCACAGAAGAGCTTGATCGGCCCCGACGCATTGGGTATGACTCCTAGGTCGGTGATGAACTCCTTCACCCAAATTACTTCATGCGCTGCCTCCGAGGCTGCCATGTACTCCGCTTCACATGTAGATCCCGCCATGACGCTCTGCTTGCAACTGCACCAGCTTACTGCCCCACCATTCAAAATATACACGTATCCGGTCTGTGACTTAGAGTCATCCAGATCTGTGTCGAAGCTAGCATCGACGTAACCTTTTACGACGAGCTCTTCGTCACCTCCATAAACGAGAAACATTTCCTTAGTCCTTTTCAGGTACTTCAGGATATTCTTGACCGCTGTCCAGTGTTCCTTGCCGGGATTACTTTGGTACCTTCCTACCAAACTTACGGCAAGGTTTACATCAGGTCTGGTGCATAGCATGTCATACATAATAGAACCTATGGCTGAGGCATAGGGGATGACGCTCATCTCTTCTATATCTTCTGCCGTGGTCGGACATTGAGCTGAGCTCAATTTCACACCTTGCAGCACAGGCAAGAACCCCTTCTTAGACTGATCCATATTGAACTTCTTCAATATCTTATCAAGGTATGTGCTTTGTGAAAGACCTATGAGGCGTCTCGATCTATCTCTATAGATCTTGATTCCTAATATATAAGCAGCTTCTCCAAGGTCCTTCATTGAAAAACTCTTATTCAAGTAGGCCTTGATGCTGTCCAAGAGTTCTATATCATTTCCCATCAAAAGTATGTCATCTACATATAATATGAGAAATGCTACAGAGCTCCCACTCACTTTCTTGTAAACGCAGGCTTCTCCATAAGTCTGCGTAAACCCAAACGCTTTGATCATCTCATCAAAGCGAATGTTCCAACTCCGAGATGCTTGCACCAGCCCATAAATCGAGCGTTGGAGCTTGCACACCTTGTCAGCATTCTTAGGATCGACAAAACCTTCCGGGTGCATCATATACAATTCTTCCTTAAGGAAACCATTAAGGAATGCCGTTTTGACGTCCATTTGCCATATCTCATAATCGTAGAAAGCGGCAATTGCTAACATGATTCGGACGGACTTTAGCTTCGCTACCGGTGAGAAAGTCTCATCGTAGTCAACCCCTTGAACTTGTCGATAACCCTTAGTGACAAGCCGGGCTTTATAGATGGTCACATTACCATCCGCATCTGTCTTCTTCTTAAAGATCCATTTATTTTCTATGGCTCGACGTTCAACGGCCAAGTCAGTCAAAGTCCATACTTCGTTTTCATACATGGATCCTATCTCGGATTTCATGGCTTCTAGCCATTTGTCGGAATCCGGGCCCGCCATCGCTTCTTCATAGTTCGAAGGTTCACCGTTGTCTAACAACATGATTTCCAAGACAGGGTTGCCGTACCACTCTGGTGCGGAACGTGTCCTTGTGGACCTTCGAATTTCAGTAGGAGCTTGATCAGAAGTATCTTGATCATTATCATTAACTTCCTCTCTAGTCGGTGCAGGCACCTCAGGAACATTTTCTTGAGTTGTGCCATTTTCCGGTTCAAGAGGTAACACTTCATCAAGTTCTACTTTCCTCCCACTTACTTCTTTCGAGAGAAACTCTTTCTCTAGAAAGAATCCATTCTTGGCAACAAAGATCTTGCCTTCGGATCTGAGGTAGAAGGTATACCCAACAGTTTCTTTAGGGTATCCTATGAAGACGCATTTTTCCGACTTGGGTTCGAGCTTTTCAGGTTGAAGTTTCTTGACATAAGCATCGCATCCCCAAACTTTTAGAAACGACAGCTTAGGTTTCTTCCCAAACCATAATTCAAACGGTGTCGTCTCAACGGATTTCGATGGAGCCCTATTTAAAGTGAATGCAGCAGTCTCTAAAGCATAGCCCCAAAAAGATAGCGGTAAATCGGTAAGAGACATCATAGATCGTACCATATCTAATAGAGTGCGATTACGACGTTCGGACACACCATTACGCTGAGGTGTTCCAGGCGGCGTGAGTTGTGAAACTATTCCACATTTTCTTAAGTGTGTGCCAAATTCGTGACTCAAGTATTCTCCTCCACGATCTGATCGTAGAAACTTGATTTTCCTGTCACGTTGATTCTCAACCTCACTCTGAAATTCCTTGAACTTTTCAAAGGTTTCAGACTTGTGTTTCATTAAGTAGATATACCCATATCTACTCAAATCATCAGTGAGGGTGAGAACATAACGATAACCACCGCGAGCCTCAACACTCATTGGACCGCACACATCAGTATGTATGATTTCCAATAAGTTGGTTGCTCGCTCCATTGTTCCTGAGAACGGAGTCTTGGTCATCTTACCCATGAGGCATGGTTCGCACGTGTCAAATGATTCGTAATCAAGAGACTCTAAAAGTCCATCTGCATGGAGCTTCTTCATGCGTTTGACGCCTATGTGACCAAGGCGGCAGTGCCACAAGTATGTGGGACTATCATTATCAACTTTACATCTTTTGGTACTCACATTATGAATATGTGTAGCATTACGCTTGAGATTCATTAAGAATAAACCATTCACCATAGGAGCATGACCATAAAACATATCTCTCATATAAATAGAACAACCATTATTCTCGGATTTAAATGAGTAGCCATCTCGAATTAAATGAGATCCCGATACAATGTTCATGCTCAAAGCTGGCACTAAATAACAATTATTAAGGTTTAAAACTAATCCCAAAGGTAAATGTAGAGGTAGCGTGCCGACGGCGATCACATTGACCTTGGAACCATTCCCGACGCGCATCGTCACCTCGTCCTTTGCCAGTCTCCGCTTATTCCGCAGCCCCTGCTTTGAGTTACAAATGTGAGCAACTGCACCGGTATCAAATACCCAGGAGCTACTATGGGTACTAGTAAGGTACACATCAATTACATGTATATCATATATACCTTTTGTTTTGCCAGCCTTCTTGTCCGCTAAGTATTTGGGGCAGTTCCGTTTCCAGTGACCACTTCCCTTGCAATAAAAGCACTCAGTCTCGGGCTTGGGTCCATTCTTTGGCTTCTTCCCAGCAGCTTGCTTGCCGGGCGTGGCAACTCCTTTGCCGTCCTTCTTGAAGTTCTTTTTACCCTTGCCCTTCTTGAACTTAGTGGTTTTATTCACCATCAACACTTGATGTTCCTTCTTGACTTCTACCTCTGCTGATTTCAGCATTGCAAATACCTCAGGAATGGTCTTTTCCATCCCCTGCATATTGAAGTTCATCACAAAGCTCTTGTACCTTGGTGGAAGCGACTGGAGGATTCTGTCAATGACCGCGTCATCCGGGAGATTAACTCCCAGCTGAGTCAAGCGGTTATGTAACCCAGACATAGTGAGTATGTGCTCACTGACAGAACTATTTTCCTCCATCTTACAGCTGAAGAACTTGTTGGAGACTTCATATCTCTCGATCCGGGCATGAGCTTGAAAAACCATTTTCAGCTCTTCGAACATCTCATATGCTCCATGTCTCTCAAAACGCTTTTGGAGCCCCGGCTCTAAGCTGTAAAGCATGCCGCACTGAATGAGGGAGTAGTCATCAGCACGTGTCTGCCAAGCGTTCATAACATCTTGGTTCTGTGGGACAGGCGGGTCACCTAGCGGTGCTTGTAGGACATAATCTTTCTTGGCAGCTATGAGGATGATCCTCAGGTTCCGGACCCAGTCCGTATAGTTGCTGCCATCGTCTTTCAGCTTGGTTTTCTCTAGGAACGCGTTGAAGTTGAGGACTACGTTGGCCATTTGATCTACAAGACATATTGTAAAGATTTTAGACTAAGTTCATGATAATAAAGTTCATCTAATCAAATTATTCAATGAACTCCCACTTAGATAGACATCCCTCTGCTAGTCATCTAAGTATAACATGATCCGAGTCAACTAGGTCGTGTCCGATCATCACGTGAGACGGACTAGTTAACATCGGTGAACATCTTCATGTTGATCGTATCTTCTATACGACTCATGCTCGACCTTTCGGTCTTCTGTGTTCTGAGGCCATGTCTATACACATGCTAGGCTCGTCAAGTCAACCTAAGTGTTTGCATGTGTAAATCTGTCTTACACCCGTTGTATGTGAACGTTTGAATCAAACACCCGATCATCACGTGGTTCATTGAAACAACAAACTGTCGCAACGGTGCACAGTTAGGGGAAACACTTTCTTGAAATTATTATGAGGGATCATCTTATTTACTACTGTCGTTCTAAGTAAACAAGATGCAAAACATGATAAACATCAAATGCAATCAAATAATAATAGTGACATGATATGGCCAATATCACATAGCTCCTTTGATCTCCATCTTGGGGCTCCATGATCATCTTGTCACCGGCATGACACCATGATCTCCATCATCATGATCTCCATCATTGTGTCTCCATGAAGTTGCTCGCCAACTATTACTTCTACTACTATGGCTAACGCGTTTAGCAATAAAGTAAAGTAATTTACATGGCGTTTCTCAATGACACGCAGGTCATACAAAAATAAAGACAACTCCTATGGCTCCTGCCGGTTGTCATACTCATCGACATGCAAGTCGTGATTCCTATTACAATAGCATGAACAACTCATACATCACATATATATCATTCATCATTCATCACAACTTTGGCCATATCATATCACAAAGCACTTGCTGCAAAAACAAGTTAGACGTCCTCTAATTGTTGTTGCAAGTTTTACGTGGCTGAAGTAGGGTTCTAGCAAGAACGTTTTCTTACCTACGTGAAAGCCACAACGTGATTTGTCAACTTCTATTTACCCTTCATAAGGACCCTTTTCATCGAATCCGCTCCAACTAAAGTAGGAGAGACAGACACCCGCCAGCCACCTTATGCAACTTGTGCATGTTAGTCGGTGGAACCGGTCTCACGTAAGCGTACGTGTAAGGTTGGTCCGGGCCGCTTCATCCCACAATACCGTTGAAGCAAGATAAGACTAGTAGCGGCAAGAAAGTTGACAACATCAATGCCCACAACAAATTGTGTTCTACTCGCGCAAGAAGAACTACGCATAGACCTAGCTCATGATGCCACTGTTGGGGAACGTTGCAGAAAACAAAAATTTTCCTATGGTTTCACCAAGATCCATTTATGAGTTCATCTAGCAACGAGTGATCGGATGCATCTACATACCTTTGTAGATCGCGAGCGGAAGCGTTCAAAGAACGGGATGAGGTAGTCGAACATGACGTGATCCAAATCACTGGAGATCCTAGCACCGAACGGACGGCACCTCCGCGTTCAACACACGTACGGTCAGCGTAACGTCTCCTTCTTCTTGATCCAGCAAGAGGGAAGGAGAGATTGAGGAAGATGGCTCCAGCAGCAACACGACGGCGTGGTGATGGTGGAGCTGCAGTACTCCGTCAGGGCTTCGCCAAGCACTATGGAGGAGGAGGAGGTGTTGGAGAGGGAGAAGGAGGCAACCAAAGGCGTAGATGAAAAGCCCTCCTTCCCCCACTATATATAGGAGGGCCAAGGGGGGGGCGCCGGCCCTAGGAGATCCAATCTCCTAGGGGGGCGGCGGCCAAGGGGAGGTTTCCTCCCCCCCCCCCAAGGCACCTAGGAGGTGCCTTCCCCTCCTAGGACTCTTCCCCCTTGAAACCCAAGGCGCATGGGCCTCTTGGGGCTGGTGCCCTTGGCCCATGTAGGACAAGGCGCACCCCCTACAGCCCATGTGGCCCCCCGGGACCCTTCCGGTGGTCCCGGTACAATACCGATAACCCCGAAACTTGTCCCGATGGCCGAAATAGCACTTCCTATATATAATTCTTTACCTCTGGACCATTCCGGAACTCCTCGTGACGTCCGGGATCTCATCCGGGACTCCGAACAACATTCGGGTTACTGCATATACATATCCCTACAACCCTAGCGTCACTGAACCTTAAGTGTGTAGACCCTACGGGTTCGGGAGATATGTAGACATGACCGAGACGACTCTCCGGTCAATAACCAACAGCGGGATCTGGATACCCATGTTGGCTCCCACATACTCCACGATGATCTCATCGGATGAACCACGATGTCAAGGATTCAAGCAACCCCGTATGCAATTCCCTTTGTCAATCGATATGTTACTTGCCCGAGATTCGATCGTCGGTATCCCAATACCTCGTTCAATCTCGTTACCGGCAAGTCACTTTACTCGTACCGTAATGCATGATCCCGTGACCAGACACTTGGTCACTTTGATCTCATTATGATGATGCATTACCGAGTGGGCCCAGTGATACCTCTCCGTCATACGGAGTGACAAATCCCAGTCTTGATCCGTGTCAACCCAACAAACACTTTCGGAGATACCCGTAGTATACCTTTATAGTCACCCAGTTACGTTGTGACGTTTGGTACACCCAAAGCACTCCTACGGTATCCGGGAGTTACACGATCTCATGGTCTAAGGAAAGGATACTTGACATTGGAGAAACTCTAGCAAACGAACTACACGATCTTATGCTATGTTTAGGATTGGGTCTTGTCCATCACATCATTCTCCTAATGATGTGACCTCGTTATCAATGACATCCAATGTCCATAGTCAGGAAACCATGACTATCTGTTGATCAACGAGCTAGTCAACTAGAGGCTTACTAGGGACATGCTGGTGTCTATTATTCACACATGTATTACGATTTCCGGATAACACAATTATAGCATGAATAAAGACAATTATCATGAACAAGGAAATATAATAATAATGCTTTTATTATTGCCTCTAGGGCATATTTCCAACAGAAAAGAGTAAGCTTGTTGTGGGCTTATGTAAAACATCTCGAAATTTGAGGTGAAATTCTGCCACTAGCGGAAACAACAGATTGAATTGACATCAACAAGGAGATGAGAAGCTTATTTCACCGGGAGGGTAAATGAAGAACTTGGGTCATTTATAAACACCTTAAATAGCCACAATCCTTTGGGAAGGCTTAAGGTAAAATATGACACAATATAACTCCAACGAAGAGATTAATGGACTTAAAATACCTCATTGTTGATAACTTGTGAATCATGAAACACGAAGGGAAATGTCAAAATGACATAACACCACTTCAAAAGATAAGATAGAAAGAATTGCACTTTGGAATGCAAGATGAAGAATGCTTGAACTCCTCAAAACAAGACATGTGTTGAGCACCATGTTAAATTTTGAGTATAGCTTGGCAGATCAAAACTTCGAGAGAAATCTTGAAGAACAATTGAAGAATGAAAGGAATCCTTTATGAACAACCATGTAGAGCCTCCATGAAGAACTTCGGTAATAAAAGGATGATAAAAAGAAAGAGAAGTTGAAAACACAAGGTGAATCCTTGCAATGATTTAGACGAATCTTCATGGTGATATAACTGGGAGATCTTGGAACTCCGGGAAAAGTAAAGATGAAACAATTGAAACCGAGAATTTGATGAACCTCCGGAATAAGGAATTGAATTCACTCGATGAAACAAGAATAAGAATTACATTATGCTTATCCTTTACCAATTTAGATTGATGAAAAGCAACGGATTTGGCATACTACTTATTCTCGTAGAACGGATTAAGATTGATATGGTGCAAACTTGGGAAGGTCTTAATGGATCCCCGGTGGTGTTTGGAAACAACGAATGAATTAATATGATAACGAAGGAAAAGAAGTCTTGAATGAACCACCGTAAGAATTGAAAATGAAAGTAGCAAAGGCACAATTCACCGGGAAGAATTGGAAAACGAATGAAGATACTTGCTGGGATTTAGATACATGAGAACGAAGAGATCATGAACTGATTAGAGGATATTTGAACGATGCACGGGTAAGATTTGGAGAACGAGAGCTGAAGGATGGAATGAATAATTCTGAGATGATGGGCTCTTGAGAAACAAACTGAAAAGACTCCTGAATTGCTCCGGATGGGTGAAAAGAATTTTTCACAATCAAAAACAGTTATGAGAGGATGGCATCAAGCTAGAATCACGAGTCTTTGAGAGAACGGATAAGATTTGGAGGAAAACTCTTCTTTGGTCTTCAAACTCCAAGAATGACGACGAGAAACACCATCAAGAATTTTTGAGGCACTCCGGAATGACAATTAGAAAGGTTGAACCAATGATGAATAATATGAAAGATCTTGGAGAAAGCATTTGACTGCTTACGTCAAACTTGGAAAAGAATTTGAGAGTAACTCCGGGAAAATAGAAGAGTCAGGTAAGATCCTGGGAAAAACCTGTGGGTTAGGGCCCACTCGAAAGATACACCGTTGAACAATTTGAAAGAGAGATTGCACCTGTTGAATTAAATGGCTCGAAAGAGATAACAACCTCGAGATATCTTCAACGAATTAGCAATGGAAACGCGAATCTTCTGAGATGTCTTCAGCACTCCGAAACAATTGAATAGCGAGAGGTGAATAAATAAGAGAGTCTTCAGTAAGGACTTCCAACATGGAAAGCATGTGAACCAATGAAAAATATATGATCAACACCGAAAGCTTGCATTGAATCCACCGGAGAAGGAAAAGAACGAAGAATGATGAACTTGTAGAGCATCTTCATGAGAACCACCGGGTAAGAACATAGAAGAAAAGAATGAAGAGACTTCACATCAATAAGATGGATACTTCATTAAGAAATCTGAGTCCTTGAAGAAAAAGGGGTGGGTGGGCGGGAAAACAAAAGCAACTTGGGGAGGGATGAAACAAACACCGGTTGGAAAGAATTGAAAAGACAACCTCGATGATCAAGAAGGATTGGTATTCACATAGAAGTATGAGAACACCACTTAGGGAAGGTATGGAATCAACACTTGGTACTGAAGCAACTCGAATACCACAACTCAAAACAAAACAAAGGATTGGCTTGCAGAATAAGCCGGAACAAACATATGATAGAGATTTCGTCCGAAGTTTTCATGGTGGGGCCCACACGGGCTCGATCGTACAACACCATCATGTACAAGGCAGTGCACATGACATACGAAGCATCCCCGAGTCAGCATAGCCAAGGACTCTTTAAGACACAACGAGACCACTGTAAAACCAACCGTGGATAGGCGGACCACTAGACGTCGAACCCCAATCTCATATCATGCATCTGTCGGAAAGATATCCTAGGAGCTACTTGAATTCCCACTTATAAACTCCCGAAACTTTCTGGTTATGCAATCAGGTGTTGGGGATACAGGGAAGCATATATCTCACCCAAACTAATAATTCCTACATCCAGCTGTGTCCATCCTTCAACACATAACCAAGAAACCTTCGGAAATCATTTACCTCAACCTTCGAAAAGCATCCGTTATACGAGTTATGGAAATACTCCCGAACTCCCGCCCCAGTACTGGGTGGCGTCGAGGTTATCTCACCAACAACTGCATAAAAGAGATTTTCGATGTCGGCGAACTCAGGTATTCTAGAACTGCAACGATAAAATTGTGACGACAACACCTCGGAGCTCAACTCCCCGGGACACTGCCACAACCCCTAAATGTCAGGAGGCACCAAGAACAATGTTCTCGTCACAAAACCATCGGAACGATTCCAAGATACCCGCGTGATCCTAAAAAAATTTAGTGAAATTTGAGAAGAGAAGAGTCAAAACTCTACGTCAGGAGGCCTCACCAGAGCGACGAAGGGACTGAGGAGTAAAAAGAATCCTACTCTCCGATATATATAATCCTAAGACTCAAAACATTTTGTTCTAGACTCAACAACGTCAGCGATTCGATCAAGCAGGGGGCTCCTAAGTCGGGGATGGCTCTGATTACCAACTTGTAACACCCACATGCGGCTATATCTCCCACGTGTCGGGCACGACTTAGAGGCATAGCCGCATGGTAGGTTTGTCGCAAGAGGGGTAATCCTCACACAATCCCATGTACTGAATAAGAAAGGGATAAAGAGTTGGTTACAATCGCCACTTCACACAAATAACATAGTCAAACATACATCAACCGGAATACAAACAAGGTCCGACTACAGAACCAAAATAAAAGAAGACAACCCCAAATGCTAGATCCCCGATCATCCCAACTGGGCTCCACTACTGATCAACCGGAAAAGACACAAAACAACGATCAAGATCTTCATTGAGCTCCCACTTGAGCTGGGTTGCGTCACCTGCACTGGTATCAGCGGCACCTGCAACTGTTTGGAAGTATCTGTGAGTCACGAGGACTCAGCAATCTCACACACGCGAGATCAAGACTATTTAAGCTTAAGGGTAGGAAAGGGTAGTGAGGTGGAGCTGCAGCAAGCACTAGCTTATATGGTGACTAACCTACGCAAATGAGAGCGAGAAGAGAAGCAATGCACCATCGAGAAGCTAGAAGTGATCAAGAAGTGATCCTGAAACTACATACGTTCAAGCATAACACAAAACCGTGTTCACTTCCCCGACTCCGCCGAAAAGAGACCGTCATGGCTACACATGCGGTTGATGCATTTTAATTAAGTTAAGTGTCAAGTTCTCTACAACCGGACATTAACAAATTCCCATCTGCCACATAACCGTGGGCACGGCTTTTGAAAGTTCAAACCCTGCAGGGGTGTCCCAACTTAGCCCATCACAAGCCCTCACGGTCAACGAAGGATATTCCTTCTCCCGGGAAGACCCGATCAGTCTCGGAATCCCGGTTACAAGACCTTTCGACAATGGTAAAACAAGACCAGCAAAGCCAACCGATGTGCCGACAATCCCGATAGGAGTCGCACGTATCTCGTTCTCAGGGCAACACCGGATGAGACAGGCTACGAGTAAAACCAGCCCTCGAGTTTCCCCGAGGTGGCCCCGCAGGCGGCTCGGTTCGGACCAACACTTAGAGAAGCACTGGCCCGGGGGTTTAAATAAAGATGACCCTCGGGTTGGCCGACCCAAGGGAAGGGTAATAGGTTGTTAGGCAAATGTAAAACCAAGGTTGGGCCTTGCTGGAGGAGTTTTATTCAAAGCAAACTATCAAGGGGTTCCCATAATACCCAGCCGCGTTAGGAACACAAAATCAAGGAACATAACACCGGTATGACGGAAACTACGGCGGCAAAGGTTGAAAAAAACACCAGGCATAAGGCCGAGCCTTCCACCCTTTACCAAGTATATAGATGCATTAATTAAATAAGAGATATTATGATATCCCAACATATCCATGTTCCAACATTGAACAAACTTCAACTTCACCCGCAACTAGCAACGCTATAAGAGGGGCTGAGCAAAGCGGTAACATTGCCAAACAACGTTTTGCTAGGAAGGTGGGTTAAAGGCTTGACATGGCAATATGGGAGGCATGATATAACAAGTGGTAGGTAGCGTGACATAGCAATAGAACGAACAACTAGCAAGCAAACATAGAAGTGATTTCGAGGGTATGGTCATCTTGCCTGAGATCCCGCAAAGAAGAAGAATGAGTCCATGAAGAAGATAAACGGACGTAGTCGAACGGATCCTCACAAATGCGACATTATTGGAACTAACCCGAAGAAGCAACACCGGAAAGAAGCAAACAACATAGTAAACAACCATCACATAAGCATGGCATGATGCACAACCAAGTATGATGCATGTTCGGCTTAATGAGGCATGGCATGGCAAAGTGCACAAACAATACTACAAATTAAGTGGAGCTCAATATGCAACGAGATGCATATTGACGAAACACCACATGACTTATTTAGTTCTCTCTCGTTATGTACCAAACAATATTAAATGTTATTAACATGGCAAGAGGTGAAACATAATAAAACTACATATCTAGGCAAGTTTAAATGAGGCCGGAACAACAAGCAACAAGTCCGGAAAATCCTCATATGCATATTATGAATTTGGTACTGTTCTGTTGTAAACACAATTTTAGAGTTGTTAAACATGCAAAGTACTCCCACCATGTTAAACTAGGCATTTTTCCACCCCATTTACATATAAAGTTTATTTAAAACCGAGCTACGGTTATTTAGTTATGAATTAAAAAGTTTTAGCATGGCAATAGGAAAATTTAAACAAACAACATTTTTAGCATGCATGAAAGTTGCATATTATGAAACTAGAAGAAAATCTAAGCAAGTTGCATATATAATTTATTTAGATCCGATGCACGGTTGGTGAGTTATGATATGCATGATGTTTAGGGGCTATTCTGCAAAATTGCTGTCTCAAGATTATTAGCAAAATTCGCTGGACAGAAAAAAAACACGACCGGGCTGAAACAAGTTGGCCTAACAGGAGGAAAACAAAGGAGGGGCGCAGGGGTGTGCTCTCACCATGGGCCAAAGCCGAGTCGGTGTTGCGGGTTGGGGAGGCCGACTTGGGCTTGGTGCTGGGCCAAACACAGAGGAGCGGCTGGGCTGGATCTGGAGAAAGGGAGGCAGGCCAGGCGTGTGCGATCGACGAGGGGCACGGTGCCGGCGTTCTCCTCGAAGCAGGACGACGACGGCGACCTAGCGCAGCTCCGGCAAGGTCCAGGGGCGCGGGACGGCCGGAGACGAGGTCGGGGACAGACCCGAGGCGGCGGAGGGTGATGGATCCGGAGGCAACGGCTCCGCTTCCGGGCGGATCCAGCAGCGGTAGGCGAGGGCGGCGCCGAGGGAGCTCCGGCTCCGGCGAACTCCCATGGCGGCGGTGGCGGATACCTGTGAGAGGACGGGTTCGGCGGGGTGAGAAGAAGACGTGGGTGAGGAGAAGGAAGAGAAGAGGAGGCAGACGGCAGGGACGACATGACCTGGGTGGTGGAGGAGGTCGACGGCGGGTGTGCTCTGGCGGCCTTGGTCGCCGGCGGCGGACGGCGGGGCGTGAGGGAGAAGAGATCAGGGCTCTCCCGATCTGGATCGAAGGCGGCGGCGCGTAGGGTCGGGGACTGGCCCCGATGGGCTCCGCAGGCTTGCCCCGGGCCTGGGAGGGCCACGGCGGCGCGGGGAGCCAGGAGGGACACGTGGCCTAGCGGGATTGGGCAGGAGGGCGGCGCAGGTAGTTTCTGGTGGCGGCGCGACGATTGGGGCGGCGACAAGTGGCGGCGGGGGAGCGGGCACGCACGAAATTCGAGGAGAGGAGGTGGGAGGCGGCTGGAAGATGATTGGGGGGCATGGATTTCAAGGGGGGAAGGAGAAGGCCAAAAATGGCATGTGGGTGAGCTTAAATAGGGTAGGGGCTAGGGTTTGAGGGGATTTGTGGGGTTTCCGAACCCTTCGATCGAGATCCGACGGTCCAGAGGGGAGGGGATTGTAGGCGGGCTGCAGGTGGGCTGATGATGTGTTGTGTAAGTGGACTAGTGGGATGAGAAGAGAGGAAGATGGGTAGCCCGGCACATATTTCCGGATACTGGAAACGTCCGCCGTATGACCGGTTATACTGCCGCTATAGTTATCCGTTAGGGCTTCAAACGGACTCCGAATGCGATGAAACTTGGCAGGCGGTCTACCTACACTATAATAAGACCGCACACCAACATTCAACCCATTCCGAGAACATTTTCCGGCCACTTATAAACTAATATTTCGGAGGTGCCGCGGGCGCGTGCAAGTGTGTCTGGGCTCAGAACGGACAACGGACGGAACTGGGGGAACCCGAACGGATGCAAGTTTTGAACACATGATGATGCAATGCACATGATGACATGGCAAAGATGCAACACGCAAATGAATGACAAGGCAACAATAGCGAGTAACTGGAAGACACCTGGCGCATCGGTCTTGGGGCGTTACAGCAGTTGAGGGTCCTCCCGAAAGCAAGGCCCACCGCACACCTGAGTGCTATTTTGAGGACATGCTAAAAGGTGTCCTCCTTGTAGAGGGCCAATGCTCTAAGGACGTAGTGTTCGAATAAACGAGTCTGAACTGTCCGGGGGGTTGTATTATGAACTAAGTCTTTTGTAATATATTTATTCCTTGAAAAAGTTTTATCCTCCTTTGTGGTCATTTATTATATCTGAGAGTTCCCAGTCGTCGGCTTCAACCCCCACGTAGATACCACTGGGGTGTTCGGTATTGCACATGACTACACTTAACCCAACGTCTTGATCCCTGAAGGAGGTGTCAGTGCGGCAAACCAGGCAATCAGATTATTTAGTTTTGTTGCTCTCACTTAGCTATAGGAGTTTAACAATGGGTCTATACAGTAGCCCCTGGTATGTACTCGGCTACCCTGATGCGGATGCGTTACATATGTGACCGGAAAACAGTCCTTCATGTAATACAAAAAAATTGCTAAGGATTGTAATAAGTCGCCGAGTGGCTGACCAGCTCTCGCCACATGATGACAGCCAGTTTTCGGCATTCTCTACTGAGGTGCTTAACCGGGCGAACCCGAAACACAATCGCAGTAGTTCTCCCTTTACTACCCTAGCCGATCAGACGGAACATAAGGTAGCAAACACAGGAGCCGGACAACCCAACTATTGACCAAAGACATGATTCGGAGCCGATGCATATAATGTCGAGCTCAGGACGCCGAATTCTGCTATAAAGTTGTTTGGACTTTTGTTTGGAAACACATATGTGGCCCTACAGAGCCCCTGGCAATTTTGTGCCGAGGTGTGCACGTGAGACAGCTGAACGGATGGAATACAGTCTATAAAGACGATACCGAATAAGAATTTGGTTCACTGTAATCTGGTTGATTCGTTAAACGTGATCTTACAGAAGGTATTGTAACCACCAAGGCCATTTTACATGCCGGGGGTTTAGGGCTAAGGGAAAAGCTCTATACAGGTTCTTGAATGAAGTTGTGGTCTGCAAAATCCTTTGCACCTTCCTGTCGCACGTCTGCGCCGCTTTCGCCCAAGTAAGAAAGATTCCCTGAGAGGAACGGTCTTCGGCCATTTAGATGGAACAGGGCTCAGAGAGAGTCCTTGTGAGTCCGTAGGGTGAGTAGGTTTTGATTTACCTGCGATGAAAAAGGAAGAAAGGATCATTTAAAGAAGGGGGGAGGCCGTATAAGGTTGAACCGTGCTATAGGCCTGTCCGGATATTGCCTCCGTCAATGCCTAAGGTATTTTGAGTGCATAATTGTGCACACGCGGTATGAATTTTGCTGATGTACATGGCGATCGACGGAGGCGGAACTGCTAATCCAGCCTTGGAATTGCCGGGATGCCAGTATTCAGAACTGATCGGCCTTGCGCAATAAAGTCCAGTGGCTTAATAGCCGATGAGGTGTGCAGCTTGACAGGGCCGCTTTGTGCTTCGGCCGCACTGGCCGCTGTGTGCTCCTCAGTACAGAGGGAGCGCTCCATGTTTCCATTGATTGTAATGATGCCTCATGGGCCGGGCATCTTGAGCTTCAAATAGGCGTAGTGTGGGACCGCATTAAAGCGGGCGAAAGCGGTTCGTCCGAGCAGTGCGTGATAGCCACTGCGGAAGGGGACGATGTCGAAGGTCAAGTCTTCGCTTCGAAAGTTGTCCGGCGAACCGAAGGCAACTTCTAGCGTGATTGAGCCCGTGTAGCGGGCCTCTACACCATGTATTACTCCTTTGAAGGTAGTTTTAGTGGGCTTGATTCTTGACAGATCAACGCCCATTTTGCGGACAGTGTCTTGATAAAGTAGATTGAGACCGCTGCCGCCATCCATGAGGACTCGCGTGAGGTGGAATCCGTCGATGATTGGACCAAGGACCAGTGCTGCCGAACCTCTCTGACGGATACTAGTTGGGTGGTCCTTTCGATCGAAGGTGATCGGGCAAGCCGACCATGGGTTGAATTTTGGGGTGACCGGCTCTATGGCATAGACGTCCCGTAGTGCGTAGTTGTGCTCCCTCTTAGGGATATGTGTGACATATATCATATTCACTATTTTTACCTCGTGGGGAAATTGCTTCTATCCCCCTGTGTTCGGTTGACGAGGCTCTTGGTCATCGTCGTCTCTTGGCGACCCTTTTCCCTTATGTTAGGTGTTAAGTTTGCCGGCTTGTTTAAAGACCCAACAATTTCTGTTGGTATGATTGGCGGGTTTATCGGGGGTGCCATGAATCTAGCAAGGCCGATCAAGTATTCTGTCTAAATTGGATGGGCCATCCCTGCTTGCCTTGAATGGTTTCTTCCGTTGACCGGGTTTGGAGCCACTGAATCCGGCGTTGACCGCTGTGTCTTGGGTTCCTTCATTATTGCTTCTACGCTTGTGCTTGTCGCGTCATGGTTTGCCGTTGCTGTCCCTAGTTTCGGAGGTGCCAGAGTTGCTGGTGCTATTGCTTCTGCCAGCAAGCCAACTATCCTCTCCCGTGCAAAAACGGGTAATAAGTGCGGTGAGGGCTGCCATGGACTTCGGCTTTTCTTGGCCGAGGTGTCGGGCGAGCCACTCGTCCTGGACGCTATGCTTGAAGGCCGTGAGGGCTTCAGTGTCCGGAAAATCCACAATCTGGTTCTTTTTAATTAGGAACCCGGTCCAGAGCTGTCGGGCCGATTCCCCGGGTTGCTGGATTATGTGACTAAGGTCATCGGCGTCTGGGGGCCGAACATAGGTACCTTGGAAGTTGTCTCTGAATGCGTCCTCCAGGTCTTCCCAGCTACCAATAGAGTTTTCTGGTAGACTGTTCAGCCAGTGCCGTGCTGGTCCCTTAAGTTTGAGGGGAAGGTATTTGATGGCATGTAGATCATCACCGTGAGGCATGTGAATGTGGAGAAGAAAATCTTCAATCCATACTGCGGGATCTGTTGTGCCGTCGTATGATTCAATGTTTACGGGTTTAAACCCTTCTAGGAACTGGTGCTCCATTACCTCATCGGTGAAGCATAGGGGGTGTGCGGCGCCTCTATACCGGGCGACATCACGGCGTAGTTCAGACGGAGGCCGTATGCGGCATTCGGCCGTGTGAGGTTGTGTCTGTTACGCAAGTCTGATGGTTGTCCTCGCACGTTGGAGCACGCCCCCTAGATCTATAGATTGATCTGGTCAGACCAGCTCTACTGTCCAGGTCCTGTCGTAGGTCATAGGTGTATCTTGGGGCCGTTGTTTCTCTGCCTCTATGGCGAGGCAAGGCGGGCTGGTGTTCGGCTTGAGTGGTCACTCTGTCCCGCCCGCGTGGTGGTCGGTCAGGTCCGTCAGCCGCGTTATATGCGGGTGGTATGGGCTCCAGCGCCTCATCGTCGAATTGGGGTAGAATCTTACGCTTCGGGTAACTCTTTGTTGGGCGCTCGAGGCCGTATTCTTCAGCTGCAAGGACATTAGTCCATCTGTCGTTGAGCAGATCTTGGTCAGCTTGAAGCTGTTACTGCTCCTTCTTTAGGCTTCTTGCATTGGCTATTAGCCGGCACTTAAAGCGCTCTTGTTCGAGGGGTTCCTCTGGCATGATAAAATCTTCGCCGCCAAGGCTCACGTTGTCCTCGGAGAGTGGTAGATAGTTACTATCCTCCGAGTCTTCGTTCCCTGCCTGCACGTCAGGGTCAACTTGCCCGTCCTCCCAATCATCCTGTTCGGATGTTGGTTCGATGGGGTCTTCTTGGTCTTCGGTGTTCTCCGAAGTATCATTGCCTCCGGTGCCGGTATTGTTGTCTTTTCCACAACACGATTTAGAGCGGTGCCGCTGATGTTGATGCTTTGGTGGTATCTCAGAAGGTTCGTCCTCGACTGGATCCTTCTCATCATTGTCGTCGCCTTCTCTAGGTGTGTCCACCATGTACACGTCATATAAGGAAGTGGCCGTCCAACGTCCGATGAACGGCAGGTTTTGGGCCTGCTCCTCTCTGGCATCGTCGTCCATACCGTCGATGTCTTCGGAGGCATAATCGAGCATGTCAGTTAGATCCTCGACAGTGGCTATGAAGTGGGTGGTGGGTGGGAAGTAAAATTCCCTATTTTCAGCCCCTAGTCCGGGCTAGGCGCAATTAGAAAGCGGTTCCTCTGTGAAGGCGAGGGATCGCATTAAGTCCAGAGCCTCATTTAAGTGCGAGGTTTGGACGGGGACAGAAGTTTCCTGGCTGAGCCTGCATGATGCGGACTTCGAGGGTTCGAAGCTAGTGTCCGGAGAAGAGTCCGGCTTTGTGATGACCACCGGAGACGCTATTCTCTCCGGTTCTCCAGTGTTGAGCTATATAGCTGCAGAGAGTCCGGCGGGCTCTAGACTCCCGTCTTCGAACCTGGTGACGCGCCCCGGATCTAAGGCCGAAGTGGTGGTTGGGGCCGCGAACCCTTGGAAGATCAAGTCTCCTCGGATATCAGCGACATAGTTCAGATTTCCAAAACTGATCTGGTGACCAGGGGTGTAGCTGTTGATCTGCTCTAGGTGGCCAACCGAGTTGGCACGCAGTGCGAAGCCGCCGAATACAAAGATCTGGCCAGGGAGAAAAATCTCCTTCATGACAGCATTGTTGTAGATGATTGATGGAGCCATCGAGCCTTTCGACGACGACACGGTGGAACTCACAATGAAAGCACCAATGTCAGTGTCAAAACCGGCAGATCTCAGGTAGGGGGTCCCGAACTGTGCGTCTAAGGATCGAGGGTAACAGGAGGCAGGGACACAATGTTTACCCAGGTTTGGGCCCTCTTAATGGAGGTAATACCCTACATCCTACTTGATTGACTTTGATGAGTATAGGGGTTACAAGAGTTGATCTATCTCGAGATCGTAATGGCTAAACCCTAGATGTCTAGCCCGTCTGATTATGATTGCCTCTACCGACTAAACCCTCCAGTTTATATAGACACCGGAGGGGGCTAGGGTTGTACAGATTCGGTTTACAGATAAAGAAATCTTCATATCTGCACGCCAAGCTTGCCTTCCACACCAAGGAGAGTCCCATCCGGACATGGGGGAAAGTCTTCCGTCTTGCATCTTCACGGCCCATCAGTCCGGCCCACATCACATAACCCGGACATCCGAGGACCCTGTAATCCAGGACTCCCTCAGTCGCCTAGCCTCACCATTGCCGGTCGTCGCAACATTAACCTCGTCATCATCAGTCACTGATGTGGGGGCGGGGGAGTCCAACTCTTACCTTCACCTAGGAGGTAGCCGCTATGCAACCAAACTTTGTTGTGGTCAAAGTGATCAGCAACAACTCTTTCTCTCTTCTTTTGGTGATGTGTGAGTAGCCCTCCCTCGGGGCTAAGGGTATGCACTAGTACCGATGTGATCTTTCCATCTACCTTGATTATGATTCTTTTATGATGATTGCAATCATGGGCTTTGTTAATGGAGTCTAATTGTAATGTATCCCTCTCAAATTATCTTTGTGGTGAATTTAATCTTGCTCTTGCTATGATTTTCTGTATGTTGGATTGAATCTTTTGGGAATGTGAAAGCACATTTTCTCCCTTGATGGTTTTGGCAATTCATGTCAACATACATGTTGTCAGACTAACACTTTCATCTAGTATATTTCAAGAAAGTTCAATGATGGCATGGCAAGGACATGTGATTGTGGATCCCTCAAAAGCTTTAATACTCTACTTTTTTGGTTAAGTGATCAAAGATCACATTGAGACCACA
This sequence comes from Triticum urartu, assembly GCF_003073215.2. Lineage (NCBI taxonomy): Eukaryota > Viridiplantae > Streptophyta > Magnoliopsida > Poales > Poaceae > Triticum > Triticum urartu. The sequence continues at coordinate 91,976,676 of NC_053026.1, forward strand.
TGAAAGCTAATACTATTAAAAGGGGATGATGTTTTGATCATGAGTCCTTTGCTCAAGTGCTTGAAGATATTGCTCCAAAACCCTCAACCACTTTCCCACATTCCCAACTGCCCAAAACCCTAAGTCCAAACTCGGTCCCACTGAATTGCTCCTATCCGGACCTACCAAGATACTCAAGACAGTGCCATAAGCTAAACCCTAGAAACTCAATACAACCGAGATGGCATTCGGTCCCACCAAAGTGCAACAAGCAAGTTTCTGTAACCCATCGACTTCATTTCAGAATCACCGAGATAAACCGATCGGAATTACAGAGATGAGGAATCTGCTTAGGTTATCACATATCAGTCTCACCGAGTGGATTCATCTGGTCTCACTGAAACATCTAACGTTTGAATCTTTTGCATTGTTCATTCCCACCGAAATTTACTTTCGGTGTCACCGAGTTGTGTATAAAGTTTGTAACGGCTAGATCTTTGGTGATGGCTATATTTACCCCTCCACCACCACTCGCTCTTAGAGAGAGTAATCAAGACGAAACTACACTTCCTACATCCATTTTCTAAGAGAGAACCACCTACACTTGTGTTGATATCAAGGCATTCCAATCGAACCATTTGAACCTTGATTTCTAGGCTCCCCAATTTGCTTTCCACTCCAATACTTCTCCTACCCCAAGCCAAACATGTGAGAGAGTGATTGAGTGTTGAGGAGACTATCTTTTGAAGCACAAGAGCAAGGAGTTCATTATCCATAACATCTATTACCTTTTGGAGAGTGGTGTCTCCTAGATTGGTTAGGTGTCACTTGGGAGCCTCCAAGATCGTGTGGAGTTAAACCAAGGAGTTTGTAAGGGGCAAGGAGATTGCCTACTTCGTGAATATCTACCCCGAGTGACGCTAGTCCTTCGTGGGTGTAAGCCATGGTGGAATAGACAAGGTCACTTCTTTGTGGATCCTTCATGGGTGGAGCCCTTCATGGACTCGCGCGGCCATTATCCTCCGTGGGTTGAAGTCTCCATCAACGTGGATGTACGATAGCACCACCTCTTGGAACCACGCCAAAAATCTGCGTGTCTTCATTGCGCTTAATCTTCCCACCTCTACTTCCTTTACTTTCTTGCATGTGCATGTTGTTACTACTCTGCTTCCCTATCTCTATATATATGCATGTGTAGGAAATATTGGATGCAACTTAACCTCCAGATGAGATTGAATAGGTTTACAATTGTTCTCACAACTTGGAATTCCTCTTACAATAGCAAAGCGGGTGATGATGATGGAGATGAAAGGACCAAAACTAAGAAGTTCTCCAATGGTGCTTCGGATCCCCTCTTCTCCTGTTCTGGATGTGGTAGCGGCGGCTAGGGTTGTCTTCTCCTCTCGGTCCCTTCATGAAAGTTTCTTGTATAGACGAGATGGAGCTGTTGGCACTCCATAGGACTGCTCGTACTAGCACTTGCAATCGTATGGAACGACGTCATTTGATCAAGTGCGGCTGGTGACTTGAGTCTCTTCATGGAAGTTGCTCTAATTGGTTTGATTTGCAGTAATCCTCTTTGGTTTCCTTCCAAATATGACATTTCCTACCAAACAATGGAAAAGGATTTTATTCTAATTCGAGGGATTAATGTTAGAAATATCCGAGAAGTGACAAAGATTCAGTGAAAACCAAATAAGAATCACTTGAAAAACTTGACAAATTCTCAATCCATCGGGGGGGTCCAGCTATTACCTTCACCTAGGAGGTAGCCGCTATGCAACCGAACCTTTGTTGTGGTCAAAGGAATCACTACCAACTCTTTCTCTCTTCTTATGGTGATGTGTGCGTAGTCCTCCATCGGGGCTGAGGGTATGCACTAGTACCTATGTGATCTATCTATCTACCTTTGATTATGAAAGTTTTTGATGATGATTGTGATCATGTGCTTTGTTAATGGAGTTGGATGTTGTGATGCATCCCCCTCATATTATCTTTACGGTGAATTGAATCTTGCTCTTGCTATGAGTTTCTTTATGTTAGATTGAATCTTTTGGGAATCACTGAGATCATGATGCATGTCTAGTATAATTTGCGGAGACCTGTGGTGACATTGGGATAACTCCATGCATAATAGATTAGAAGATCGTGATCATGAGGTGATTGTTTAGTATAATTTTCAGGGTTACCTAAGGTGACATTGGGTTGCTAAATGCACATAATTAGAAAGACAAAATTAAGGGTGTGTTTAGGTATACATACGCTATCTCATCCTACTTTGATCCAACAAAAGAGGGAACTTTGGAGTGATTCTTTACTACACTTTTTTAGGTTATATGATGTTGTTTAACTATGTTAATAATGTTGAGAGTTGGTTGTAGTTAAAGTATGAACCTTAGGCCTTGTTTTCAAGCATTTGACACACCGTTTTACTCACTTTTGTTACTTGTTACCTTGTTCTCCGTATTTATACAAAACACAAAGTCAATTTTACCATCCATATTACACATATATCATCATTTCTTCATCGAACTAGTGCACTTATATAATTAACCATCATATTGGGTGTGTTGGGGACACAAGAGATTAATTGTATTTGATTGCATGGTTGTTTGAGAGGGACTACTTTCAACCTACACCTCTCGTGGATTGATAAAGCGTAGGTCATCCACTTGAGAGAAATTTATTGTCGGCCTACAAAAATCTACACTTGGAGGCCCAACAAAGTCTAAAAGAATAAAAGTTGTCACGAAGGTGAGTGCTTGGAAGTATCTTCTTTAGGTCTTACAGTTGCATCTTTTATTTTCGTCTTTACTCCTTGAATTATACTAAACATAGATCATGATCTCAATGATTCTCAAAAGATTCAATCCAACATGAAAAAAACTCATAACAAGAGTAAGATTCAATTCACCACATAGATAATATGAGGGCATGCATAATAAGATTCAACTCCATTAACAAAGCCCATGATCACAGTCATCATCAGAAACTTTCATAATCAAGGGAGAAAAATATCGCATAGCTACTAGTACATACCCTAAGCCCCCACGGAGGACTACTCACACATCACCATGGGAAGAGAGAAATAGTTGGTGGTGATAGTGATGCCGATGGTGGAGATGCCCCGACAACGATGCTAGAAAAGAGCTTGATAATCCAGGTGTAGGAAGTATTATAGCACATTCTAAAATGGATGTGGTAAGTATGGAGTCTCGAAACCAAAAGGAGCTAAAGGTAGGATATGCATTCCCTCGTGATAAAACCCTGCGCACACCGAACGTTCTTTTGCCTAGAATTTCTAGTATAGATAGTTTAAAAGTTCTAGAGAAAGCAAGAAAGTGAGTGTGGAGTAGCACTGGTTGGAATTTCAAAAAAATTGCGGCACCCCGATTCAGAGAACCGGAGGCCTCGTGTTCTACCCCAGAGATTTGTGCCTTCTGGAACACGGTATAGCTTGATACAGATAAAACCACGATACAATAGACTACTTAGGACATGTATAGTGGTTGATAAGGTAGTCTTATCTTAATCCAGCCACGTAATTTAGAGTTGATAGAAAAAATATGCTGTACAATGGATTTTCTGTTAATCTTATCTATAGTAACTAGTTATTCCTAAAAAATATAGTGAGAGATTTGTTGCTAAGGGATCATTTCTTAAATAAGAGAAGACAAAGACTTTTTCTGGCTTCTCTTCTCTCCACCTCAGCATTTATCCTACGTGGCACTGCTAAGATAGAATCATTGTACATGCCCTTAATAGTATTAGGGTACAATACTCTAGCAGTGAAATGTAGTACAATAGGAGCAACTAAGCTCATCTCATTATTCTCTAAACTACTCATCGCAAAAGTTCTGGTGGCAGAAGTGATATAACACAACAAAAAGCGTGATGATGGTGGGACTCCTCCAAAGGGACACTACCGGCGCACGTCCTAGTTTGCACTCTTGACGTCCTTATACTTGGTTTCTCCTACATCTGGCATGATAAACCAGGTGAGTACTTTGAATGTACTCCCAAGCTCACAAACAATCCAAAAGCAAACAAACAAGCAAGAACATGACAATGAAATAAATAACGACTCAAGACTTGAACAATACAAGTGTGTAAATTTAGCCTCCCGTTTAACATCTCATGGACCACTCCGACATGATCCTCGATCATCCGGTTCCTCTCAATTGATCACGTCATGATCGATACAAAACCCTATCATCCTTTCATTACTTTAAATTCAGTTTGTTCATGAGGTTAATCAAATATGTAATTTAACGCAAATGGTGTCCCATTGCCGATGACTCGGCTATCCGAATAAATTTTTAAATACTTTGCACAGGTTGTACACTTTATCCACACCATGGAATAATAGTCCAACAAATCCCACTTACAACATGGCCGTCTTACCGTGCCTTCGACCTCTCGCAGGCTACCCTTGGAAGAGAGAATATTGGGTCACTGTCACCCCGTGGCACAACTCTTCCCATCCAATAATCCATCAACTTTCCTACGCACATCTCACAACCCAGGCCCTAGTGTCTGGACGACAATCTCCTAACCAAGGAAGTACTGACCATCCAACCATCCCTCTTTGGCGACACACGTAAGAGAAATAACTATTAATGAAGCAAGGCCTTTCTACTCAGGCAGATTTGGTTGTACGAAAAAGGCCTGGTTCCACACTAGGAATTGACGAGTCATGAAGGTTTAATCAAATGAACTTGTTTCAAACATAATTAACCCTACACATTTTAGTTGGCATAGATCAATTCATTACGCTAAAGTCTTTCCCCAATCGTGATCATTATAACTCTAAATTCATTTCTCCGAAGATGATCATTTTACCATTGAAGTGATTCACAACATGACCACTACTACTCCAAAGTCTTTCCCCAAAGTGATCTCTTTTAAGCTAGTTTTGATACTCATATTTTTATTATGATTCACTTTATTGAAAGAAAATACCGGTTCTTTCATGCTCATGTCCGTCGAGCCGACCTAAACAAACAAAAAACGGACAAATACTACGTCCATTTGCGTCGGCCAGTTGGAGTTGGCATAAGAGTGATAAGCAGCACAGGGATGAGTCTACAAGTAGCCTTAAACAAACACCATTTGCATGAGCGTAGGCATGACGTCAACAAGCCATAAGATCACAAGCCCAATTCCGTCGTACCAACCACCACTTAGGCCATATGAGGAGGGCCATGGGGCGGGAAAGCGTGAACCATGGGGCAGTAGGAAGCACACGCAGGCAACGAAGATGACAACGACCACGACAAATGACCAGTGGAAAAACCGCCACACACGACCACACCACCATAAGCCAAAGGCATCTAGACTCTCAAAGGCCAGCAAGGCGGCAACAACCATTGACCAAGGCCAACTGATGGACATAGACAAACGATAGGAGGCAAGCACAATAGATCTAAGGGAACTACAGTCAGGGAAGAGATATGATGGGACGACTAGAGAAGGACGGGAGCACACTGTGAAACGACGAGAAGCATGACCACACATCCCATCTCCATTGCCGACACCAGAATCCACTACAGCAGCACATGACTAGGACCCGAAACAAAGCACGAGGGAATGCCTCATCATCACCATCCCCAATGGCCACGAGGGCTTTGCCTTTGTCAACAGCAACCTTGAGCAACATCAATGTTTGGAAAACAGTGGAGAAGTCGGACAACATCTAGCTCTATAAGGGTAACCCAAAGGTTGGAAGGGGTGCCTTCCTTAATACGCATAGTGTGGAAGAAACCAGCAGTTGCCATCCCCACATCTCCGCCCAGTTCCACTTCATTGATAATTCTGAAATTTGTTATGGTTCTTGGCAAATTTATTGCACATTTTGTGTTCAGCTGCTCGGGGTTCAGCACATGATTACCATCTACCAAGCACATTTCCATTGCATCCAAATAGCTTGCAAATTACATCAATAATGTCCTCAATTACTTGTCTTAGATTTGATTAGATACGGATGAATTCCGTACCCAACCGTTTCTTCAGGAATCCTTAACATTACGGATTATCCAAACGGGGCCCTCATATTTTTCAAGACACCCGTCGGTACAGATCGCCGTGACCTCATCCCTGTCGTTGGTGAAGAAACGACTACCAGTTCTGTGAGTCCTGGGACAGCGACGAGGGGCGAAGAACTCCCCTGGCTCCAAATCGGAGAACTGGGTGAGCCCCTTGGTGTAGCTCCTACCGGATTTGTTGAACTCGTAGACATGCCGCGCCTTGAACTTGAAACGACCAAATCGCCGAGTCATCTCGTCGTGGTCGCGCGCCATTCCATGGAAGCGGCACCACCGCTCGTACAGAGCCCACAGGGTTTCGTCCGAGACGAGGTCCTTCTCGTCGAAGTAGGGAACGGTGTCCGGGTCTTGCGTTGTCACAGAAACGAAAACCGTAATGCGTGCTGACAACCAAGATGTGTAAAGAATACGGAGATTAAAGATTGATTGATTACCAGGGCGGAGCTCGTCGTCGAGGTCATCTTGTGCGGCGCCCACAGGCAGATGGGGGTCCTCGCCGGAGGGGATCGTAGCGATGCTGCGCCGGAGGAAGAAGTCCGAGGGGCTGGTGGAGACGGCGGCGGAGTTTGGGATCTAAGTAACGGTCCCGACCGGGCGGTTAGGGTGGTATCTCCAGTGCGATCGCGGCCGCGCAGGCTACGAGCGAAGCGGCCGGAATTGGCGGCTGCCCCAGCGAACGGTGACCGTGAGAGCTTTAATGCGACGGACGCCATAGCCGGTCCTAGGTGGAGGCGGGGGATAGATCTAGGCTTGATGTTCGATGTCGCGACGTCTATATCTCGCCTATGGCGAGTTATATCGTACGCTCGCCTTTCTTGTTTTTCAGCAAATATATCGTACGCTCGCCTCTTTGTTTTTTTTAGCATCAGTACAGACACAAGCGCTCATATACACGCGCATACACTCATCCCTATGAACGCACACACGTACATCCTACCCCTATGAGCATCTCTGAGAGACTGAGCCGGCATATCATCTTGAGATTTACGAAGTCACCGTAGACGCCTCGTCGTCGACGAGAACGTCTCCTCCCACTGAAAACGCATCACCGGAAATTCTGAAATAAATCCAGAAATAATGCGAGCACCAGGATTTGAACCCTGGTGGGTTGAGAGATACCACTGTCCACCTAATCATCTCAACCAGAGACGGCCTCTTTGTTTTTTTGAGTAACATATCGTAGGCGCTTGGCAGAAACCTACGCGCCATAAGCGCTGCTGTTTTTTTTGTTTTTTTTTTCAATTTTTTTCTTTCCTTTTCTTTTCTCGATTTTTCTTTTTCTCTTTTGATCCTTTTTATGTTTACTTTTAGTTTTTTCCTTTTTGTTATCATTTATATTCTTGTTTTTCAATTTGAAAAAACATTTAAATTCGTGATTTTTTAATGATGATTTTTTTAATATGTGGTTTTTAAAATTGAGGTTTTTCTTTTGAAAATGCGTGAACATTTATATTTAATCATGATCATTTTTTAAACACATGAATAATTTTTTGAAATTTTGAAGATTTTTTGTAAATCATGAACATTTTTAGAAAATTGTAAGCATTTTTTTCCTAAATTGTGAACATTTTTTACAAATCATGAACATTTTATAAAACTCATGAACATTTATTTTGAAATCGGGAACATTTTTTCGGAATCTTGAACATTTTGAGAAATGAACATGTTTTTGAATTCAAGAACAATTTTTTTTAAATCATGAACATTTTTTTGAATCATGAATATTTATTTAATTCAAAAATAATATTTTGAAATCATGAACATTTTTTAACAAATTCGTGAATATTTTTGAAGTCACGAACATTTTTTGAAATCATGAACATGTTCTAAATTCATGAACATTTTTTTACAAGATCGTGAACATTTTTTTGAATTCCCATTTTGAAATCATGAATACTTCTTTTGAAATCATGATTGTTTTATTCAAAATTAGCAACTTACTGAAATTTAGAACTTTTTGATATCTTGAATTATTGAGAAAAAGAAAAAGAAAACAAAAGGAAAGGAAAAAAAACAGGCAGCGTCCCGACCCGCACATGAGCCGGCCCATATGGGCGCGAAGGGGGTGCGCGCTCGCTCCGTTCCCAGCGCTTTATGCGCCGTATAGGAGCTCCCCATATCGTACGCTCGCGTGAAGCAATGTTTGCATCGCATTATAAAATAACTGGGCGTTCTTCTGGGCCCTGCCCGCTCGCCACCGGGGCAACTACGTCTCTATGGGGACCGAACGATCGACGGAGACCACCTACTTGACGAGGGGACTCGTCCGCGTCAACCGATATTGTTAGTTTCACCAGAGACGGCCTAAAATGCCGGCTGCGACAACTAGTGCGGCAGTCGGGATACGGCCATCGATGGATTCGCCACTACAGGGCACAACGAGGCGAGATAGGGGCTGTTCTGGGCTCTTGGGAGCGCATTGGGTACGGTAGTGTGCTCGGACACGATCTTGGCTAGCTCAAACGACGACGGCGATGAGCACGGCGACGCTGAGCTCTCGAGCATGACGACCCGATGGGTTAGAGGACGAGCGTAGCCGGGGAAGAAGGAGGAAATGATGCGGGGCTCATAGCGGTGTTGTAGGAATGCTCAGCCTGCTGTGGGACGGCTCAGAGGTGACGGAATCCCGGGGGCGATCTTCGGTGGCCGAGGGGGATAATGGAGACGGTGACAGCTTCTCAGGGCGTCCGACGTTTCGTGCTTCGGCGCAGAGCTTCACGGTGTCAATGTGAAGCGCTGGGACGCGACGGGGTGGCGTGAGGTGCTCGGTGGCGGCGAGGACAGCGAGAAGCGGCGATGAGGTCGCTCGGTGGAGCTCGGCAGAGATGGATAGAGAAGGGCATAGACACGAGAGAGAGAGAGAGAGAGAGATGAAGGAAATATGCCCTAGATGCAATAATAAAGTTGTTATTTATATTTCCTTATATCATAATAAATGTTTACTGTTCATGCTAGAACTGTATTAACCGGAAACTTAGTACATGTGTGAATACATAGACAAACAGAATGTCACTAGTATGCCTCTACTCGACTAGCTTGTTGAATCAATGATGGTTATGTTTCCTAACCATAGACATGAGTTGTCATTTGATTAACGGGATCACATCATTAGAGAATGATGTGATTGACTTGACCCATCCGTTAACTTAGCACGATGATCGTTTAGTTTGTTGCTATTGCTTTCTCCATAACTTATACATGTTCCTATGACTATGAGATCATGCAACTCCCGAATACCGGAGGAACACTTTGTGTGCTACCAAACGTCACAATGTAACTGGGTGATTATAAAGGTGCTCTACAGGTGTCTCCGATGGTGTTTGTTGAGTTGGCATAGATCGAGATTAGGATTTGTCACTCCATTTGTCGGGGAGGTATCTCTGGGCCCTCTCGGTAATGCACATCAATATAAGCCTTGCAAGCAATGTGACTAATGAGTTAGTTGCGGGATGATGCATTACGGAACGAGTAAAGAGACTTGCCGGTAATGAGATTGAACTAGGTATTAAGATACCGACGATCAAATCTCGGGCAAGTAACATACCGATGACAAAGGGAACAACATATATCGTTATGCGGTTTTGACCGATAAATATCTTCGTAGAATATGTGGGAGCCAATATGAACATCCAGGTTCCGCTATTGGTCATTAACCGGAGACGTGTCTCGGTCATGTCTACATAGTTCTCGAACCCGTAGGGTCCACACGCTTAACGTTCGATGACGATCGATATTATGAGTTTATGTGTTTTGATGTACCGAAGGTAGTTCGGAGTCCTGGATGTGATCACGGACATGACGAGGAGTCTCAAAATGGTCGAGACATAAATATCGATATATTGGATGACTATGTTTGGGCATCGGAAAGGTTTCGAGAGAGTTCGGGCATATACCGGAGTACCGGGGGGTTACCGGAACCCCCCGGGGAGTCAATGGGCCTTAATGGGACATAGTGGAAAGGAGGAGGAGGCGGCCAAGGTGCCCCCCCAATCCCAAACCGAATTGGGAGGGGGGCCGGCCCCCCTTTCCTTCTCTCCCTCTCCCCCTTCCTTTCCTCACCTAGTCCAACTAGGGAAGGGGGAATCCTACTCCCACCGAGAGTAGGACTCCCCCCTTGGGCGCGCCTAGGAGGCCGGCCCTCTCCCCCTCCTCCACTCCTTTATATATGGGGGAGGGGGCACCCCATAGACACAAGTTGATCATTGATCCCTTAGCCGTGTGCGGTGCCCCCATCCACCATAATCCACCTCGGTCATATTGTTGTAGTGCTTAGGCGAAGCCCTGCGCCGGTAGCTTCATCATCACCATTATCACGCCGTCGTGCTAACGAAGCTCTCCCTCGACACTCAGCTGGATCGAGAGTTCATGGGACGTCACCGAGCCGAACGTGTGCAGATCGCGGAGGTACCGTACTCTCGGTACTAGGATCGATCGGATCGTGAAGACGTACGACTACATCAACCGCGTTGTCATAACGCTTCCGCTTACGGTCTACGAGGGTACATGGAAAACACTCTTCCCCTCTCATTGCTATGCATCACCATGATAGATCTTGCGTGTGCATAGGAATTTTTTTGAAATTATTGCGTTCCCCAACAGTGGTATCCGAGCCAGCTCTATGCGTAGATGTTATATGCACGAGTAGAACACAAAGGAGTTGTGGGTGTGGGTATATACATATTGCTTGCCGTCACTAGTTGATTCTTGATTCGACGGTATTGTTGGATGAAGCAGCCCAGACCAACATTACGCGTACGCTTACGCGAGACTGGTTCTATCGACGTGCTTCGCTCACAGGTGGCTGGTGGGTGTTAGTTTCTCCAACTTTAGTTGAATAGGATTCAATGAACAGGGTTCTTTCTGAAGATCAAAAAGCAATCACTATACCGCGTTGTGGTTTTTGATGCGTAGGTAAGAACGGTTCTTCCTCAGCCCGTAGCAGCCATGTAAAACTTGCAACAACAAAGTAGAGGACGTCTAACTTGTTTTTGCAGGGCATGTTGTGATGTGATATGGTCAAGGCATGATGCTAAATTTTATTGATGAGATGGTCATGTTTTGTAACAGAGTTATCGGCAACTGGCAGGAGCCATATGGTTGTCGCTTTATTGTATGAAATGCAATCGCCTTGTAATTGCTTTACTTTATCACTAAGCGGTAGCAATAGTCGTAGAAGCAATAGTTGGCGAGACGACAACGATGCTTCGATGGAGATCAAGGTGTCAAGTCGGTGATGATGGTGATCATGACAGTGCTTTGGAGATGGAGATCCAAGGCACAAGATGATGATGGCCATATCATATCACTTATATTGATTGCATGTGATGTTTATCCTTTATGCATCTTATTTTGCTTAGTTTGGCGGTAGCATTATATGATGATCTCTCACTAAATTTCAAGGCATAAGTGTTCTCCCTGAGTATGCACCCTTGCTACAATTCGTCGTGCCGAGACACCACGTGATGATCGGATGTGATAAGCTCTACGTTCACATACAACGGGTGCAAGCCAGTTTTGCACACACGGAATACTCGGGTTAAACTTGACGAGCCTAGCATATGCAAATATGGCCTCAGAACATTGAGACCGAAAGGTCGAGCGTGAATCATATAGTAGATATGATTGCTACCTCTTGAGAATGCCTTGGTTTTCCCTTGAAGAGGAAAGGGTGATGCAGCAAAGCAGCGTAAGTATTTCCCTCGGTTTTTGAAAACCAAGGTATCAATCCAGTAGGAGACCACGCGCGAGTCACCTCGTACCAACACAAACAAATAAGAACCTCGCAACCAACGCGATAAAGGGGTTATCAATCCCTTCATGGCCACTTGCAAGAGTGAGATCTGATAGAGATAATAATAATAAGATAAATATTTTTGGTATTTTTATGATATAGATTGAAAGTAAAGATTGCAAAATAAAATAGATTGGAAACTTGTATGATGGAAGATAGACCCGGGGGCCATAGGTCTCACTAGTGGCTTCTCTCAAGATAGCATAAGTATTACGGTGGGTGAACAAATTACTTTCGAGCAATTGATAGAAAAGCGAATAATTATGAGAATATCTAGGTATGATCATGTATATAGGCATCACGTCCGTGACAAGTAGACCGACTCATGCCTGCATCTACTACTATTACTCCACACATCGACTGCTATCCAGCATGCATCTAGAGTATTAAGTTCATAAGAATGGAGTAACGCTTTAAGCAAGATGACATGATGTAGAGGGATAAACTCATGCAATATGATATAAACCCCATCCTTTTATCCTCGATGGCAACAATACAATACGTGTCGTTTTCCTTTCTGTCACTGGGATCGAGCACCGCAAGATTGAACCCAAAGCTAAGCACTTCTCCCATTGCAAGAAAGATCAATCTAGTAGGCCAAATCAAACTAATAATTCGAAGAGACTTGCAAAGATAACCAATCATACATAAAAGAATTCAGAGAGGATTCAAAAATTGTTCATAGATAATCTTGATCATAAACCCACAATTCATCGGATCTCGACAAACACACCGCAAAAGAAGATTACATCTAATAGATCTCTAAGAGAATCGAGGAGAACTTTGTATTGAGATCCAAAGAGAAAGAAGAAGCCATCTAGGTAATAACTATGGACCCGAAGGTCTGAGGTAAACTACTCACACATCATCAGAAGGGCCATGGAGTTGATGTAGAGGCCCTCCATGATCAATGCCCCCTCCGGCGGAGCTCCGGAAAAGGCCCCAAGATGGGATCTCTTGGGTACAGAAGGTTGCGGCGGTGGAATTAGGTTTTCGTGGTGCTCTCCGATGTTTTCAGGGTACGTAGGTATATATAGGAGGAAGAAGTAGGTCGGTGGAGCCACGAGGGGCCCACGAGGGTGGAGGGCGCGCCCAGGGGGTAGGTGCACCCCCTGCCTCGTGGCCTCTTCGTTGATTGCTTGACGTCCACTCCAAGTCCTCTGGATCACGTTTGTTCCAAAAATCACGCTCCCGAAGGTTTCATTCCGTTTGGACTCCGTTTGATATTCTTTTTTTGCGAAACACTGAAATAGGCAAAAAACAATAATTTGGGCTGGGCCTCCGGTTAATAGGTTACTCCCAAAAATAATATAAAAGTGTATAAATAAGCCCATTAAACATCCAAAACAGAATATATAATATCATGGAACAATAAAAAATTATAGATACGTTGGAGACATATCAAGCATCCCCAAGCTTAATTCCTGCTCGTCCTCGAGTAGGTAAATGACAAAAACAGAATTTTTGATGTGGAATGCTTCCTAACATATTTATCAATGTAATTTTCTTTATTGTGGCATGAATGTTCAGATTCGAAAGATTCAAGATAAAAGTTTAATATTGACATAAAAATAATAATACTTCAAGCATACTAACTAAGCAATCATGTCTTCTCAAAATAACATGGCCAAAGAAAGTTCATCCCTACAAAATCATATAGTTTGGTCATGCTCCATTTTCGTCACACAAGAATGCTCTCATCATGCACAACCCCAATGACAAGCCAAGCAATTGTTTCATACTTTAGTAATCTCAAACTTTTTTCAACTTTCACGCAATACATGAGCATGAGCCATGGATATAGCACTATGGGTGGAATAGAATATAATGAAGGGGTTATGTGGAGAAGACAAAAAGGAGAAAGTCTCACATTGACGCGGCTAATCAATGGTCTAGGGAGATGCCCATCAATTGATGTCAATGCAAGGAGTAGGGGTTGCCATGCAACGGATGCACTAGAGCGATAAATGTATGAAAGGTCAACAAAAGAAACTAAGTGGGTGTGCATCCAACTTGCTTGCTCACGAAGACCTAGGGAACTTGAGGAGGCCCATTGTTGGAATATACAAGCCAAGTTCTATAATGAAAAATTCCCACTAGTATATGAAAATGACAAAACAAGAGACTCTCTATCATAAAGATCATGGTGCTACTTTGAAGCACAAGTGTGGAAAAAGGATAGTAGCATTGCCTCTTTTTTTATTTTTTGGGCCTTTTTTATATTTGTCCTTTCTCTTTTTTTCTTTTTTTCTTTTGGGACAATGCTCTATTAATGATGATCATCACACTTCTATTTATTTACAACTCAATGATTACAACTCGATACTAGAACAAGATATGACTCTATATGAATGCCTCCGACGATGTACCGGGATGTGCAATGACTCATGAGTGACATGTATGAAAGAATTATGAATGGTGGCTTTGCCACAAATACGATGTCAACTACATGATCATGCAAGGCAATATGACAATGATGATGCATGTCATAATAAACAGAACGGTGGAAAGTTGCATGGAAATATATCTCAGAATGGCTATGGAAATGCCATAATAGGTAGGTATGGTGGCTATTTTGAGGAAGATATAAGGAGGTTTATGTGTGATAGAGCATATCGTATCACGGGGTTTGGATGCACCTGCGAAGTTTGCACCAACTCTCAAGGTGAGAAAGGGCAATGCACGGTACTGAAGAGGCTAGAAATGATGGAAGGGTGAGAGTGCGTATAATCCATGGACTCAGTCATAAAGAACTCACATACTTATTGCAAAAATCTACAAGTCATCAAAAACTAAGTATTACGCGCATGCTCCTAGGGGGGTAGATTGGTAGGAAAAGACCATTGCTCGTCCCCGACCGCCACTCATAAGGAAGACAATCAAATAACACCTCATGTGTCAAATTTGTTACACAATGTTTACCATACGTGCATGCTACGGGACTTGCAAACTTCAACACAAGTATTTCTAAAATTCACAACTACTCAACTAGCATAACCTTAATATCACTATCTCCATATCTCAAAACAATCATCAAGTATCAAACTTCTCTTAGTATTCAATGCACTTATATGAAAGTTTTTTTATTCCTAAAAGCAAATTACCATGCTGTTCTAAAGAACTCTCAAAATAATATAAGTGAAGCATGAGAGATCAATTATTTCTATAAAATGAAACCACCACCGTGCTCTAAACGATATAAGTGAAGCACTAGAGCAAAAACTATATAGCTCAAAAGATATAAGTGAAGCATATAGAGTATTCTAACAAATTCCAATTCATGTGTCTCTCTCAAAAGGTGTGTACAGCAAGGATGATTGTGGTAAACTAAAAATCAAAGACTCAAATCATACAAGACTCTCCAAGCAAAACAGATATCATGTGGCGAATAAAAATATAGCTCCAAGTAAAGTTACCGATGAACGAAGACAAAAGAGGGGATGCCTTCCGGGGCATCCCCAATCTTAGGATTTTTGGTGTCCTTGGATTTTACCTTGGGGTGCCTTGGGCATACCCAATCTTAGGCTCTTGCCACTCCTTGTTCCATAATCCATCAAATCGTTACCCAAAACTTGAAAACTTCACAACACAAAACTTAACAAGAAAATCTCGTGAGCTTCGTTAGCGAAAGAAAACAAAACACCACTTCAAGGTAATGTAATGAACTCATTCTTTATTTATATTGATGTTAAACCTACTGTATTCCAACTTCTCTATGGTTTATAAACTTCATTACTAGCCATAGATTCATCAAAATAAGCAAACAACACACGAAAAACAGAATCTGTCAAAAACAGAACAGTCTGTAGTAATCTGTAACTAACGCAAACTTCTGGAGCCCCAAAACTTCTAAAATAAATTTATGGACGTGAGGAATTTATCTATTAATCATATTCAAAATGTATTAACTAAATAGCACTCTCCAATAAAAAATGGAAGCAATTCTCGTGAGCGATAAAGTTTCTGTTTTTTACAGCAAGATCAAAAAGACTTTCCCCAAGTCTTCCCAACGGTTCTACTTGGCACAAACACTAATTAAACACAAAAAACACAACCAAAACAGAGGCTAGATAAATTATTTATTTATTACTAAACAGGAACAAAAAGCAAAATAATAAAAATAAAATTGGGTTGCCTCCCAACAAGCGCTATCGTTTAACGCCCTTAGCTAGGCATAAAAGCGAGGATAGATCTAGGTATTGCCATCTTCGGTGGGCAATCCATAAGTGGCTCTCATAATAGATTCATATGGTAATTTAATTTAATTTCTGGGGAAGTATTCCATGCATTTCCTTAACGTAAATTGGAATCTAATATTCCCTTCCTTCATATCAATAATCGCACGAATCGTTCTAAGGAAAGGTCTACCAAGAATAATAGGATATGAAGGATTGCAATCTATATCAAGAACAATGAAATCTACGGGAACATAATTTTTATTTGCAACAATAAGAACATCATTAATTCTTCCCATAGGTTTCTTAATAGTGCAATCCGCAAGGTGCAAGTTTAAATAACAATCATCAAATTCACGAAAACCTAGCAAATCACACAAAGTTTTTGGGATCGTGGAAACACTAGCACCCAAATCACACAAAGCATAGCATTCATGATCTTTAATTTTAATTTTAATTATAGGTTCCCATTCATCATAAAGTTTTCTAGGGATGGAAACTTCCAACTCAAGTTTTTCTTCGTAAGATTGCATCAAAGCATCAACGATATGTTTAGTAAAAGCTTTATTTTGACTATAAGCATGAGGAGAACTTAGCACGGATTGCAACAAGGAAATACAATCTATCAAAGAGCAATTATGATAATTAAATTCCTTGAAATCCAAGATAGTGGGTTCATTGCTATTAAAAAATTTAACCTCTTCAATCCCACTTTTACCAATTTTTGCATCGAGATCTAAAAACTCTGAATTTTTGGGACGCCTTCTAACTAAAGTTCACTCATCTCTAGTCCCATCATTATCAATATTCATATTGCAAAACAAGGATTTAATAGGGGACACATCAATCACTTTTAGATCTTCATCTTTATTATCTAACTCTTCTGGTTTAGCGGCCATCTTATTAACTAAAGTGACCTGCTTATCAGAAATTTGGGCAATTAATTTTTCAAGATGAGCAAACTGAGATTTCAAACCATAAAATTCCTTAGACATATCATCGAGCTCTTTATTCATGAAACCGATAAAACCTTTTTGTTCTTTAAGCTCATTTCTAAAGAAATTATTATGCTCAAACAGCAAGGGCATAAAACTTCTAATGTTGTTTTTGATTTCTTCCAACCTTCTAAGGTGAGGATCAACACCTTTCGGTAAAGCCATAAGGGCAACAAGCAACAAGAGACAAGCGAAAAAGAAGCGAATGGAAAGAGAGGGCGAATAAAATGGCAAGGGTGAAGTGAGGGAGTGGAAAACGAGAGGCAAATGGCAAATAATGTAATGCGAAGGGTAAGAGTTGTGATGGGTACTTGGTCTGCCTTGACTTGGCGTAGATCTCCCCGGCAACGGCGCCAGAAATCCTTCTTGCTACCTCTTGAGCATGCGTTGGTTTTCCCTTGAAGAGCAATGTAAGTATTTCCCTCAGTTTTTGAGAACCAAGGTATCAATCCAGTAGGAGACCACGCGCGAGTCACCTCATACCTACACAAACAAATAAGAACCTCGCAACCAACGTGATAAAGGGGTTGTCAATCCCTTCACGACCACTTGCAAGTGTGAGATCTGATAGAGATAATAATAATAAGATAAATATTTTTCATATTTTTATGATATAGATTGAAATTAAAGATTGCAAAATAAAATAGATTGGAAACTTGTATGATGGAAGATAGACCCGGGGGCCATAGGTTTCACTAGTGGCTTCTCTCAAGATAGCATAAGTATTACGGTGGGTGAACAAATTACTTTCGAGCAATTGATAGAAAAGCGAATAATTATGAGAATATATAGGTATGATCATGTATATAGGCATCACGTCCATGACAAGTAGACCGACTCCTGCCTGCATCTACTACTATTACTCCACACATCAACCGCTATCCAGCATGCATCTAGAGTATTAAGTTCATAAGAACGGAGTAACGCTTTAAGCAAGATGACATGATGTAGAGGGATAAACTCATGCAATATGGTATAAACCCCATCTTTTTATCCTCGATGGCAAAAATACAATACATGTCGTTTCCCTTTCTGTCACTGGGATCGAGCACCACAAGATTGAACCCAAAGCTAAGCACTTCTCCCATTGCAAGAAAGATCAATCTAGTAGGCTAAACCAAATTGATAATTCGAAGAGACTTGCAAAGATAACCAATCATACATAAAAGAATTCAGAGAGGATTCAAATATTGTTCATAGATAATCTTGATCATAAACCCACAATTCATCGGATCTCGACAAACACACCGCAAAAGAAGATTACATCAAATAGATCTCCAAGAGAATCGAGGAGAACTTTGTATTGAGATCCAAAGAGAGATAAGAAGCCATCTAGCTAATAACTATGGACCCGAAGGTCTGAGGTAAACTACTCACACATTATCGGAGGGGCCATGGAGTTGATGTAGGGGGCCTCCATGATCAATGCCCCCTCCGGCGGATCTCCGGAAAAGGCCCCAAGATGGGATCTCTTGGGTACAGAATGTTGCGGCGGTGGAATTAGGTTTTCGTGGTGCTCTCCGATGTTTTCTGGGTACGTAGGTATATATAGGAGGAAGAAATAGGTCGGTGGAGCCATGAGGGGCCCACGAGGGTGGAGGGCGCGCCCAGGGGGGTAGGCGCGTGCCCCCTGCCTCGTGGTTTCCTCGTTGATTGCTTGACGTCCACTCCTAGTCCCCTGGATCACGTTTGTTCCAAAAATCATGCTCCCGAAGGTTTCATTCCGTTTGGACTCCGTTTGATATTCTTTTTCTGCGAAACACTGGAATAGGCAAAAAAACAACAATTTGGGCTGGGCCTCCGGTTAATAGGTTAGTCCCAAAAATAATATAGAAGTGTATAAATAAGGCCATTAAACATCCAAAACAGAATATATAATAGCATGGAACAATCAAAATTATAGATACATTGGAGATGTATCAATGATCAACATAGTGATGTTCACAATTGAAAACTACTCCATCTCACGTGATGATCGGACATGGTTTAGTTGATATGGATCACGTGATCACTTAGATGATTAGAGGGATGTCTATCTAAGTGGGAGTTCTTAAGTAATTTGATTAATTGAATTTTAATTTATCATGAACTTAGTACCTGATAGTATTTTGCATGTCTATGTTGTTGTAGATAGATGGCCCGTGTTGTTGTTCCGTTGAATTTTAATGCGTTTCTAGAGAAAGCTAAGTTGAAAGATGATGGTAGCAACTACACGGACTGGGTCCGTAACTTGAGGATGATCCTCATTGCTGCATAGAAGAATTACGTCTTGGAAGCACCGCTAGGTGACAAACCCACTGCAGGAGCAACGCCAAATGTTGTGAACACCTGGCAGAGCAAAGCTGATGACTACTCGATAGTTTAGTGTGCCATGCTTTACGGCTTAGAACCGGGACTTCAACGACGTTTTGAACGTCATGGAGCATATGAGATGTTCGAGGAGTTGAAGTTAATATTTCAAGCAAATGCCCGGATTGAGAGATATGAAGTCTCCAATAAGTTCTACAGCTGCAAAATGGAGGAGAATAGTTCTGTTAGTGAACATATACTCAGAATGTCTGGGTACTACAACCACTTGACTCACCTGGGAGTTAATCTTCCTGATGATAGTTTCATTGACAGAGTTCTTCAATCACTGCCACCAAGCTACAAGAGCTTCGTGATGAACTATAATATGCAAGGGATGGATAAGACTATTCCCGAGCTCTTCGCAATGCTAAAGGCTGCGGAGGTAGAAATCAAGAAGGAGCATCAAGTGTTGATGGTCAACAAGACCACTAGTTTCAAGAAAAAGGGTAAAGGGAAGAAGGGGAACTTCAAGAAGAACACAAAGCCAGTTGCTGCTCAAGTGAAGAAACCCAAGTCTAGACCTAAGCCTGAAACTGAGTGCTTCTACTGCAAAGGGACTGGTCACTGGAAGCGGAACTGCCCCAAGTATTTGACGGAGAAGAAGGATGGCAAAGTGAAAGGTATATTTGATATACATGTTATTGATGTGTACCTTACTAATGCTCGCACTAGCGTCTAGGTATTTGATACTAGTTCTGTTGCTAATATTTGCAACTCGAAACAGGGGCTATGGATTAAGCGAAGATTGGCTAAGGACGAGGTGACGATGCGCGTGGGAAATGGTACCAAAGTCGGTGTGATCACCGTCGGCACGCTACCTCTACATCTACCTTCGGGATTAGTTTTAGACCTAAATAATTGTTATTTGGTGCCAGCGTTGAGCATGAACATTATATCTGGATCTTGTTTGATGCGAGACGGTTATTCATTTAAATTAGAGAGTAATGGTTGTTCTATTTATATGAGTAATATATTTTATGGTCATGCACCCTTGATGAGTGGTCTATTTTTACTAAATCTTGATAGTAGTGATACACATGTTCATAGTATTAAAGCCAAAAGATGCAGAGTTGATAATGATAATGCAACTTATTTGTGGCACTGCCTTTAGGTCATATTGGTGTAAAGCGCATGAAGAAACTCCATTCTGATGGACTTCTGGAATCACTTGATTATGAATCACTTGGTACTTGAGAACCATGCCTCATGGGAAAGATGACTAAAACTCCGTTCTCCGGAACAATGGAGCGAGCAATAGAGTTATTGGAAATCATACATACTAATGTATGCGGTCCAATGAACATTGAGGCTCATAGCGGATATCGTTATTTTCTCACCTTCACAGATGATTTGAGCACATATGGGTATATCTACTTAATGAAACAGAAGTCTGAAACATTTGAAAAGTTCAAAGAATTTTAGAGTGAAGTGGAAAATCATCGTAACAACAAAATCAAGTTTCTACGATCTGATCGTGGAGGTGAATATCTGAGTTATGAGTTTGGTCTTCATTTGAAACAATGCGGAATAGTTTCGTAACTCACGCCACCCGAAACACCATAGCATAATGGTGTGTCTGAATGTCGTAATCGTACTTTACTAGATATGTGCGATAAATGATGTCTCTTACTGATTTACCGCTATCATTTTGGGGTTATGCTTTAGAGACAACTGCATTCACGATAAATAGGGCACCATCTAAATCCGTTGAGATGACACCTTATGAACTGTGGTTTGGCAAGAAACCCAAGTTGTCGTTTCTTAAAGTTTGGGGCTGCGATGCTTATGTGAAAAAGCTTCAACCTGATAAGCTCGAAACCTAATCAGAGAAATGTGTCTTTGTAGGATACCCAAAGGAGACTGTTGGGTACACCTTCTATCACAGATCCGAAGGAAAGATATTCGTTGCTAAGAATGGATCCTTTCTAGAGAAGGAGTTTCTCTCGAAAGAAGTGAGTGGGAGGAAAGTAGAACTTGACGAGGTAATTGTACCTGCTCCCTTATTGGAAAGTAGTTCATCACTGAAATTAGTTCCAGTAATTCCTAAACCAGTAAGTGAGGAAGCTAATGATGATGATCATGAAACTTCTGATCAAGTTACTACCGAACCTCGTAGGTCAACCAGAGTAAGATCCGCACCAGAGTGGTACGGTAATCCTGTTCTAGAGGTCATGTTACTTGACCATGACGAACCTATGAACTATGAGGAAGCGATGATGAGCCCAAATTCCACAAAATGGCTTGAGGCCATGAAATCTGAGATGGGATCCATGTATGAGAACAAAGTGTGGACTTTGGTTGACTTGCCCGATGATCGGCAGGCCATAGAGAATAAATGGATCTTCAAGAAGAAGACTAACGCTGACGGTAATGTTACTGTCTTTCGTGGTTCTAAGTTTGACAGTAGAATGGGGGGGTAGGTATGAGGAGGCAAGATCCTAGCTACGATGAAGTTGTGCACGCAAGGTTTACGAGTTTAGGCCCTTCTCAGAGGAAGTAACAACCCTACGTCTCGGTGCCCGGAGGCTAGTCGATTGGATTATGCGTGAAGTTACAGGAGGTGTGAACCCTTGTCCCAGAGGAGGGGTGGCTTATATAGAGTGCGCCAGGACCCCAGCCATCCCCCCGTTACATAGAGTTCAATGTACATAAAGAGGGGACGTTACTGGTAACGTCAGCATTAAAGTGATATAAATGATCCTTAAGACTACGGAGTGAATGCCTGACCGTTGCCATCCAAAGTGACCTTAGATCTTATGTACTCCGAGTGGGTTTTTATGTGGTCGCATGATTATATCCTGGCCGAATGGAATTGGGTTATCCGAGTGGAACTCATGGTCAAGTGGGTTGTATCCTGAGGTGATTGCAATCGGCAAAATTTGTTGTCCTTTGAATGTCTTTGACTGTAGGGCAGTGTCCTTGGGAAGGGTGCTTAGATCAGGTCTATTTCCCTACCCCAGGTACATGTCATCGTCATTATCCCTTGAATGGTTCAGGGTCTGAGTGGTGATGGAGTTGAAGATGGTTCCGACTCAATGTTCATGCTTCGGAAGCATTTTACTTGGATTGTTGAACCATGTGAAAACTCTGACTTCATTTCCAGTCGCCTTGAGCCATTCAAAGGTCGTCGAGTGGACTTAGCTGATAAGCTTCGAATGCCAATATGGCATAAAAATCTTTGGCACAATCGACTGTGCTGTCATTCTCGGATCTCACGGGATTCGAAATCTGGGGAAGCGCGTGGGACGGAGAGAGCCGCGATAAGCGGGGCGGATTAGGCAGGGGCGCCTCGATTATCGTGCCACCTTTTTTGCCACGTATCGAGCGCGCGACTGTTATGGGATTTGACAGGATTGCCTGGGTCCACAAGTCAGCCACTCGGTGAATAGGACCATATAAGGCGTCCGAGCCGGTGTCTTTGCACAGTGCGCCCCATTTTCTTTCTTCTCCCTCTGCTTCTCCAGTGCATCCGCCTCCGCCCTCGGCACCACCGCCCTGCCCGAGCTCAATCTGTCACAATGGGGAAGGACAGGACGGCGGCTCTGGAGCGCGCGAAGAAGGCGACGGCGAAGGCGAAGGGGAAGAAGACGAGCCGGGGAGGGTCGTCGTCGAGAACCGGCCTGCCGCCCGGCTGGATCCAGGGCGACTGGATCCGGTCAATGATCCAGCGTGAAGATATGTAGGATCTAGCTGACAGGGGACTGATTCCCCATTGGCGGCTTCCGGAGGACAAGACCGAACCGCTGCCGCAGGAGGGTGAGTGCGTCCTTCTCGCGACCCACGTCGACCGCGGTTTCTCTCTGCCTCCCCATCCTTTTTCCGGGGTTTTCTGGACTTTTTTGGAGCCCAACTTCATCACTTTTCTCCCAACACCATCACATACCTTGCGGCATACGTGTCCATGTGTGAGAACTTTCTGGGCTGTCGACTGCACTGGGGTCTCTTCAAACATATTTCAACTTGTCATTCTCAGTCTGTAAAAAAGGCCAATCTGAGTGATGAGAGGACACACGTTATCCAGATGTGTGGAGGTCTAGGGATCCAGATGAGGAATAAAAGCATTTTCCCTGGTATGATTCTGCCCGAGTCAGTCAGAGGATGGCAGTCGACCTGGTTCTATTGTAAGGACCAACCGACCCCGGGTCAGTCGACTGGCCTTCCCACATTTTCCATAGGATGAGTTGAGAAGCCTTCTCCCCTGAGAGTGACTCCAGCTGAGAAAGTGGAGGTGAATATGTTGGTTGAGCGAGTAGTCCAACTTGTCCGCGATGGTGTGACTGTCATGGACTTGTTAGAAGTGTTTCTCAGTCGACGCATCCAGCCACTCCAAACCCGTGATCATCCAATGTGGATGTACTCGGGTGTTGAAGACAACACTCGGATCCACCCGGAGGAAGTCGACGAGGGGATGGTGGCGTAGTGGCTGCAAGGTATTACTGGCAACAAAGACAACCCCAGGGGGTCTAGGAGGATTCCTCCAATCGACAATGATATGTCTCCGTCGTATCTACTTTTCCATACACTTTTGCCCTTGTTTTGGACTCTAACTTGCATGATTTGAATGGAACTAACCCGGACTGACGCTGTTTTCAGCAGAATTGCCATGCTGTTATTTATGTGCAGAAACAAAAGTTCTCGGAATGACCTGAAACTCCACGGAGCGTCTTTTTGGAAATAATTAAAAATACTGGCAAAAGATCAAGACCAGGGGGCCCACACCCTAGCCACGAGGGTGGGGGGAGCGCCTGTCCCCTTGGGCGCGCCCCCTACCTCGTGCCCCCCCTGGAGCTCCTCCGACCTCAACTCCAACTCTATATATTCACTTTCGAGGAGAAAAAAATCAAGGAGAAGGATTCAGCGCATTTTATGATACGGAGCCGCCGCCAAGCCCTAAAACCTATCGGGAGGACTGATCTGGAGTCTGTTCGGGGCTCCGGAGAGGGGAATCCGTCGCCATCGTCATCATCAACCATCCTCCATCACCAATTTCATGATGCTCACCACCGTGCGTGAGTAATTTCATCATAGGCTTGCTGGACGGTGATGGGTTGGGTGATATTTATCATGTAATCGAGTTAGTTTTGTTAGGGTTTGATCCCTAGTATCCACTATGTTCTGAGATTGATGTTGCTATGACTTTGCTATGCTTAATGCTTGTCATTAGGGCCCGAGTGCCATGATTTCAGATCTGAACCTATTATGTTTTCATCAATATATGAGAGTTCTTGATCCTATCTTGCAAGTCTATAGTCACCTACTATGTGTTATGATCCGGCAACCCCGAACTGACAATAATCGGGACCACTCCCGGTGATGACCGTAGTTTGTGGAGTTCATGTATTCACTATGTGTTAATGCTTTGGTCAGGTACTCTATTAAAAGGAGGCCTTAATATCCCTTAGTTTCCGCTAGGACCCCGCTGTCATGGGGGGGGGGGGGGGACAAAAGATGTCATGCAAGTTCTTTTCCATAAGCACGTATGACTATATTCGGAATACATGCCTACATTACATTGATGAATTGGAGCTAGTTCTGTGTCACCCTAGGTTATGACTGTTACATGATGAACCGCATCCGACATAATTCTCTATCACTGATCCATTGCCTACGAGCTTTCCATATATTGTTCTTCGCTTATTTACTTTTCCGTTGCTATTGCTATCATCACTACAAAATACCAAAAACATTACTTTTGTTATCACTACCTTTTGCTATCGTTACCACTACTATCATATTACTTTGCTACTAAATACTTCGCTGCAGATTAAGTTTCCAGGTGTGGTTGAATTGACAACTCAGCTGCTAATACTTGAGAATATTCTTTGGCTCCCCTTTTGTCGAATCAATAAATTTGGGATGAATACTCTACCCTCGAAAACTGTTGTGATCCCCTATACTTGTGGGTTATCAAGACTATTTTCTGGCGCCGTTGCCGGGGAGCATAGCTCTATTCTTTGAGTCACTTGGGATTTATATCTGCTTATCATTATGAAGAACATGAAAGATCCAAGAACCAAGATTTATCCCTCAACTACGAGGGGAGGTAAGGAACTGCCATCTAGCTCTGCACTTGATTCACCTTCTATTTTTAGTAAGCTTGCGACACCTAAACCTGCTTCTGCTACTCATTCTGATATGTTGCATGTTATTGATGATGCCACTTCTGCTATGCATGATACTTACGATGAAACTACTTATATGCTTGATACTACTATGCCACTTGGTGAATTTCTTGATGAACAACTTGCTAGGGTTAGAGAGAATGAAATTATTGAAACTGATAATATTGATGAAAGTGATGATGAGGACTCTCCCCCTAATAAATATGAATTGCCTGTTGTTCCTGAGGGTTATGTTATGGATGAAGAAGCTACTAGAGCTATTTTAGCTTGCAATGATAGATATGATCTAAAGAGGTTATTAGCTAAATGGAAGTAGCAATCCCTTAATGCTAGAATGAAACCTGACCCTGCTTTTTCTACTTCACCTATCTGTATTACTGATAAGGATTATGAATTCTCTGTTGATCCTGATATAATTACTTCGGTTGAATCTGATCCTTTTTATGGCTATGAATCTGAAACTATTGTGGCACATCTTACTAAATTAAATGATATAGCCACCCTGTTCACTAATGATGAGAGAACTCGCTACTTTTATATCCTTAAAACGTTTTTGTTTTCATTAAAGGGTGATGCTAAGATATGGTTTAATTCTCTTGATCCTGGTTGTGTGCATAGTCCCTAGGATATGATTTATTACTTCTCTGCTAAATATTTCCCTGCTGATAAGAAACAAGCTGCTTTAAGGGATATATATAATTTTATGCAACTTGAAGAAGAGAGTCTCCCATAAGCTTGGGGGAGGCTTCTCCAATTACTTAATGCTTTGCCTGATCATCCTCTTAAGAAAAATGAACTACTTGATATCTTTTATAATGGACTAACCGATGCTTCCAGAGATTACCTGGATAGTTGTGCTGGTTCTGTTTTCAGGGAAAGAACACCGGATGAAGCTGAAATTCTATTAAATAATAGGTTAACTAATGCAAATAATTGGACACCTCCTAATCCTATTCCTAAACCAACTCCGAAGAAGAGAGGTGTTCTATTTCTCAGTCCCGAAGATATGCAAGAGGCAAAGAAATCCATGAGAGAAAAGGGTATTGAAGCTGAAGATGTTAAGAATTTACCTCCTATTGAAGAAATACATGGTCTTACTTTACCGCTTGTCGAAGAAATGCATAATTTTAATCCATCTCCTTTTGAAGAAATACATGGTCTTGATAACCCGACACAGGTAGTAAAGGTAAATTCTCTCTATAGATATGATAAAGCTGAAATCCCATTTACTAAGTTTGCTAGCCGATGCTTAGATGAGTTTGATAAATTTATGGTTAAGCAAGAAGACTTCAATGCTTATTTTGGTAGAGAATTAAAACGCAGTGCTGATATGCTTGAACACTTGGGTGATTATATGGCTAATATCAAAGGTGAACTTAAACTTATTAGTAAACATGCTTCTATGGTTACCACTCAAGTAGAACAAGTACTTAAAGCTCAAAATGATTTGCTCAATGAATTGAATAGTAAGAATAATAATTTTGCTGTTAGAGTGGCTACTAGAATAGGTAAAATGACTCAGGAACCTTTGTATCCTGAAGGCCACCCTAAGAGAATTGAGCAAGATTCTGAGAGAAATAATATAGATGCACCTAGTCCTTCTAAAAGGAAGAAAAAGAAAAATGATATGACTTTGCATGCTTCTAGTGAACCTATTGCTGAAACACCTGAGAATCCAAATGATATTTCTATTTCTGATGCTAAAACACAATCTGGTAATGAACCTGAAACTAGTGATAATGTTAATGATAATGTTGATGTTGATGCTCAACCTACCAATGATAATGATATAGAAATTGAACCTGGTGTTGATCTTGATAACTCACAATCAAAGAATCAGCATTATGATAAGAGAGACTTTGTTGCTAGGAAACATGGAAAAGAAAGAGAATCATGGGTTCAGAAACCCATGCCTTTTCCTCCCAAACCATCCAAGAAAAAGGATGGTGAGGATTTTGAGCGCTTTGCTGAAATAATTAGACCTATCTTTTTGCGTATGCGATTAACTGATATGCTTAAAATGAATCCTTATGCTAAGTACATGAAAGAAATTGTTACTAATAAAAGAAAGATACCGGAAGCTGAAATTTCCACCATGCTTGCTAATTACACTTTTAAAGGTGGAATACCAAAGAAACTTGGAGATCCAGGAGTACCCACTATACCATGCTCCATTAAAAGAAACTATGTTAAAACTGCTTTATGTGATCTTGGAGCCGGTGTTAGTGTTATGCCTCTCTCTTTATATCATAGACTTGATTTGAACAAGTTGACACCTACTGAAATATATTTGCAAATGGCTGATAAATCAACTGCTATACCTGTCGGTATTTGTGAGGATGTGCCTGTTGTGGTTGCAAACGTTACTATTTTAACGGACTTTGTTATTCTTGATATTCCCGAGGACGATAGTATGTCTATTATTCTTGGAAGACCCTTTTTGAATACTGCAGGGGCTGTTATTGATTGCAACAAAGGCAATGTCACTTTTCATGTTAATGGTAATGAGCACACGGTACACTTTCTGAGGAAACAACCTCAAGTCCACAGTATTAATTCTATTGGAAAAAATCCATCAATTATTTTGGAGGTTTTGAATTTCCTCTTCCTACTGTCAAGAAGAAATATGATATTCTTATTGTTGGGGATGTGCATATCCACGTTGAGGTAACCTAGTGTTATTCGAAAATTCTCTGGTTCCATGTTATTCGGAATGAGTTTGTTAACAAGACTTGATCAACCTTGTTAATGGATTCCTTTTGATGATCATGAGATGGATGAATTTAGAAAACACAACTCTCTATACCCTCCTTTTACTTTCTGTTATTTATATTAAATAAAATAAAAATAGTATTTTCTGTCTTTTATCTGAATTATCCATGCAATATAAAAATACCCCGAAAATAAACGTTCTCCAAATGCCCTGAAATTTAAATATGTTTTTTCTAGAATATTTGAGAATATTTGGCACCGAGAACACAGCAGGGGGGCATCCACCTGGCCACGAGGGTGGAGGGCGCGCCCCTGCCTCGTGGGCCCACGGTGGCCCCCCTCCACTTATTCCTGCACCCATACACTCCTTCCTCCCACAAACACCATTATCCAGCTCAAACCCGAGTCCAAGCTCATTTTGCTGCCATTTTCGATCTCCTTGCTCAAAGCACCTCTCACAAAACTGCTTGGGGGATTGATCCTTGGTATGTGACTCCTCCATTGGTCCAATTAGTTTTTGTTCTAGTGCTTTATTCATTGCAAATTTGTGCTGCCTAGGTGACCATGTTCTTGAGCTTGCATTTCAAATTTATGTGGTTCCAAGTAGTTTTGATGCATGATATAGGCTCTAGGCACTTGTAGGAGTAGTTGCTATCAATTTTGTTGAGTTTTGTTCACTTTTATTTGAAGTTACTAAAAATTTCAGAAATTTTTCAGAGGAAGGAATATGTTTAGGAAAATGTACCAAGGTGGTCCTTCAAGGAAACAAGGACCCAGGCTTGCAATGCGTGATGCTGATGATGAGCCACCAAGGGATGCTCCAGTGCGGCCTTGTGAATGGCCTTCAGAGGACTTCATGGATCGAGCGGGAATTAAGGAAGAATTTAACGCATATTTGCGTAACGCTAATCTTGTGAGCTTCGAGGAAGAAAAGTGCCGTCAGTACCACTATCTCACTAGCTCCTTTGTGAGAAGGTTTGAATTTTCATCTTCACGTAATTCTCAAACTGTCCTGTTTGATCTTTATGAAAATTCTTACACTATGGACTTAGAGGACTTTACCACTGCTTGCAAACTTCCACAATGGGGTAGTACTAGTGAACCTCGCAAATCTGAATTTAGAGATTTGCTTGCTATTATACCTATGGGGGAATCTAGAGATATAGCACAAGCTACCATAGGGAGCATTCATTTTCCTGCTATACATTATTTTGCTCTCTTCATAGGTAGATGCATTAACGGTAAAGATGAAGCATGTCACATGTGTGTCGCTGACCTCAATATTCTTAGGAGTGTTGTGTTAGGATATAAATCTTATAATTTGGGAGCCATTGTTGCACGTAGGTTGCATCTTAATAGATTTAATGGAGATTTCTTTGGTGGAATTTATGCAACCCGCATAGCTAATTTTCTTGGTATAACCATACGTGAGGATGATATTGAGTTGCCTCCTGCTTATTTGGATTATGAGGCTATGGTTCGTCATCAGTTTGTTGAGAGGAACGATCAGTTCCTCCAGTACCAACTAATCTTTGACAGATGATACACCTATCATGTCGCTCTCCCTGCTTCTACTTTCTTTGACTTTCAGGCAATAGGGAGATATTCTATAACCAGAGAGGAGGCGGAAGAGTATAAGAGGAGAGCTGAGATAGCTCGCCTCCAAGCTGCAGCCCATGATGCAATGACTGCTGCATCTCAGTACGACCCCAACTACAACTTTGGATATCCGCCAGGCCATCCGTGGCATTAGACCAACTTAGGCCAAAAGCCTAAGCTTGGGGGAGTACGTATTTCTCACCGACATTATATTCATGTTCACACACTCATTGCTAGATGTCGGTCCTCATACTTTTTCATTGTGATATCCATGCTAGTTTATTTCCTTTTTATGCTTTCTTCTTGTGTGTTTAATAAACCTTAAGAAAAACCAAAAAAAATAGTTGTAGCTTTTAATTAGTTTTAATTTCCATGCTTGTAGTAGTAATTAAAAAGAAAACCCAAAAAGATTTCCTGTTCTTCTTTTGCTTGTTGGGAGCTTTCCCGTGTAAATAGTTTTATTTCTTTTCTTTTCTTTGGGGGTCGATAGGAGAAGACCATAATTAAATTGTTGAAGTGGCTCTTATATGCATTATTGTTGATCTGACAAAAGAGCCCATATTGCCTTGTCTTCTTCTGTTTATTGAATGCTTGCAGATTCCAGCTTACTCCAATGCACGTGCACTATTATTATCATCCACACTATTCGGTCGTGCAAGTGAAAGGCAATTATGACGATATATGATGGACTGATTGAGATGGGAGAAGCTGGTATGAACTCGACCTCTCTTGGTTTTGTAAATATGATTAGTTCATCGTTCCTGATTCAGCCTATTATAAATAAACATGTTTGCAATGACAATTAGAGATTATAGTTGCTTATGCCATGCTTAATTAGCTAGGAGCTTATAATGGTTTACCTTGCGTGCCAACATGCTATTAAAATGGTTGTGATGTGGTATGATAGGGTGGTATCCTCTTTTGAACAATTTGAGTGGCTTGACT
Source organism: Triticum urartu (assembly GCF_003073215.2). Classification (NCBI taxonomy): domain Eukaryota; kingdom Viridiplantae; phylum Streptophyta; class Magnoliopsida; order Poales; family Poaceae; genus Triticum; species Triticum urartu. The sequence continues at coordinate 92,007,387 of NC_053026.1, forward strand.
TGGCACATGTTCACGCATGTAGTTGAAACAAAATCAACATAGCCACTACAATATTTATGTTCATGGTGCATTATATCCTACTCATGCTTGCATTCGGTGTTGACTAATTTTAATGCATGTTCATGACTGTTGTCACTCTCTAGCTGGTCGCTTCCCAGTCTTTTTCTATCCTTCACTTGTACTAAGCGGGAATACTGCTTGTGCATCCAATTCCATAAACCCCAAAGTTGTTTCATATGAGTCCACCATACCTACCTATATACGGTATCTACCTGCCATTCCAAGTAAATTTGTATGTGCCAAACTCTAAACCTTCAAATAAATATCCTGTTTCGTATGCTTGAATAGCTCATGTATCAACTAGGGCTATCCGTATCTTCCATGTTAGGTGGGTTATTCTCAAGAGGAGTGGACTCCGCTCCTCACTCACGAGAAAATGGCTGGTCACCGGGATGCCCAGTCCCATGCTTTATGCAAATCAAATCAAAATAATTGCAAACAAAACTCCCCCTAGGACTCTTGTTAGTTGGAGGCACTCTTTGTTTCGAGCAAGCCCTGGATTGATGCTTGTTGGTGGAGGGGGAGTATAAACTTTACCATTCTGTATGGGAACCGCCTATAATGTGTGTATCATGGAAGATATTGCCATCTCTTGGTTGTTATGTTGACAATGAAAGTATACTGCTCAAAATATTATTCACCTCTATTTCAAAACCGAGCTCTGGCACCTCTACAAATCCCTGTTTCCCTCTGCGATGGGCCTATCTATTTATTTTTATGTTGAGTCATCATCCTCTTATTTAAAAGCACCAGTTGGAGAGCACCGCTGTCATTCGCATTCATTACTGTTAGTTTACATTGATTATGACTTGACTGGATCTCTTTTACCATGAATTACAATGTCTAGTCAGTCCTTGATCTTTAAAGGTGCTCTGCATTTATGTTTTGCAGTCTCAGAAAGGGCTAGCGAGATACCATCCTGTTATATCATATTATGATTGTTTTGAGAAAGTATTGTCATCCGAGATTTTTTATTATTGCTCGCTAGTTGATTATGCCATTGATATGAGTAAACATGAGACTTAAGAGTTATTGTGAATATGGTTAGTTCATAATCTTTACTGAAAACTTGAATGCTGGCTTTACATATTTACAACAACAAGAAACAAACATAGTTTGTAAAAGTTTTTCTTTATCACCTTCAGTTTGTCAACTGAATTGCTTAAGGACAAGCAAAGGTTTAAGCTTGGGGGAGTTGATACTTCTCCATCGTATCTACTTTTCGAAACACTTTTGCCCTTGTTTTGGACTCTAACTTGCATGATTTGATTGGAACTAACCCAGACTGACCCTGTTTTCAGCAGAATTGCCATGGTGTTATTTATGTGCAGAAACAAAAGTTCTTGGAATGACCTGAAACTCCATGGAGCGTCTTTTTGGAAATAATAAAAAATACTGGCAAAAGATCAAGACCAGGGGGCCCACACCCTAGCCACGAGGGTGGGGGGCGCGCCCCCTACCTCGTGGGCCCCCTGGAGCTCCTCCTACCTCAACTCCAACTCTATATATTCACTTTTGGGGAGAAAAAAATCAGGGAGAAGGATTCATCGCGTTTTACGATACGGAGCCGCCGCCAAGCCCTAAAACCTTTCGGGAGGGCTGATCTATAGTCCGTTCGGGGCTCCGGAGAGGGGAATCCGTCGCCATCGTCATCATCAACCATCCTCCATCACCAATTTCATGATGCTCACCGCCGTGCGTGAGTAATTCCATCGTAGGCTTGCTGGACGGTGATGGGTTGGATGATATTTATCATGTAATGGTGTTAGTTTTGTTAGGGTTTGATCCCTAGTATCCACTATGTTCTGAGATTGATGTTGCTATGACTTTTCTATGCTTAATGCTTGTCACTAGGGGCCCGAGTGCCATGATTTCAGATCTGAACCTATTATGTTTTCATCAATATATGAGAGTTCTTGATCCTATCTTGCAAGTCTATAGTCACCTACTATGTGTTATGATCCGGCAACCCCGAAGTGACAATAATCGGGACCACTCCCGGTGATGACCGTAGTTTGAGGAGTTCATGTATTCACTATGTGTTAATGCTTTGGTCCGGTACTCTATTAAAAGGAGGCCTTAATATCCCTTAGTTTCCTAGGACCCCGCTGCCACGGGAGGGTAGGACAAAAGATGTCATGCAAGTTCTTTTCCATAAGCACGTATGACTATATTCGGAATACATGCCTACATTACATTGATGAATTGGAGCTAGTTCTGTGTCACCCTAGGTTATGACTGTTACATGATGAACCGCATCCGGCATAATTCTCTATCACCGATCCATTGCCTACGAGCGCTTTCCATATATTGTTCTTCGCTTATTTACTTTTCTGTTGCTATTGCTATCATCACTACAAAATACCAAAAACATTACTTTTGTTATCATTACCTTTTGCTATCATTACCACTACTATCATATTACTTTGCTACTAAATACTTTGCTGCAGATATTAAGTTTCCAGGTGTGGTTGAATTGACAACTCAACTGCTAATACTTGAGAATATTCTTTGGCTCCCCTTGTGTCGAATCAATAAATTTGGGTTGAATACTCTACCCTCAGAAACTGTTGCGATCCCCTATACTTGTGGGTTAGCAGACAACACCACCGAACCAGACAAGGTCTGATTCTTTTCTTCTGAGTGTCTTTTGTTCTGATATGTATTTGTTCTCGAAACTGATTGATATCCACTCGACCCCGTGTCTTGCAGATCTACACTATGATGTATTCGATGCCCAATGTAGAGCAGGAGGAGGAGGGAGAGGCAAGCGAGGGCAACAGTGGTGACTGGCATTCTGACGGAGGAGGAGACGAGGAGAGTGAAGACTCGAGCAGTGGCGAGGAGGTCGACTCCCCAGCCCGCACGGAAAGATGCTCCAAGCAGAGGCAGGACCCAGCAAGTGTTCGTGGCAAAGCGACTCCACCGACCAGACAAAACTCAAAACGCACTCGAACATCTCCTCGTGTGCTGACTGAGAAAGCTCCGAAACAGCCCAAAGTCGTGCCGTCAAAACCCCGGAAGGCCTTGCCCAAGATTAAAGTGGTTGTCCCCATCGCTTCTGGGTAATTATTATGCTCGGCCTCTTAGTTTTTGCCTGACTCAAACTTTGGTCGACTCACTTTCCTGTTTTGACCAAGCGAATTCTGAGATTTGCAGCGCTACCACCATTGGGACTTCTATTTACCAAGATGATGATGATGATGAGGAGATGGAAGACGCAGTCACCTCCAACGCGGGTATAACTCTTGTCATCTTGTTTTTACTTTACCAGCCATTTTGACGGTCGACTGAACTCTTGCAATTTGATTGCTTTGCAACTCCGCCCAATTTTATTGAACTTCCGGATGACGACTAATATGTGCCACAGAGACCCATGGGAAGGAGGGGCAGGACTTCGAGCAGGAAGGCACCAGCTAGCAAGACGTCCTAGTCGACGCCGGTGATGGAACCAGTGATTCAGCAGTACGGAGACCTGAACTGGGCTTCTGTTACTTTTGCTATTCCAGTGTTGAGTGAACGCCTTTCAGTGTCGACTGCACCAGTCCATGTTTCGTCTGTCCAAGACCACGCCTCGGATCCTCAAGCTGCCACGACTGATCCAACGTTTCCGCTGTTTGTCACCCATCATGTTTCGAAGGACCAGGCAAGCGCTGCTACGGAAGCTATACGCCAAGCAGGCCTGATGATGGAGCGGATGAAGACAGTGCACGAGACCAGCCAAGATGCTTATGATGCAAGTGCTGCCCTTCGAGCCAATGTCTAGGTTAGTTGGCTCCCAACTGATCTCCTAGCTTGATGCTTGTTCTGTTAGGATATGCTACCTGAAAACTTTTCATTGTGTATCCATTTGTCAATCTATACTTTGCATCTGTACACCCACTGGATGTCTCAATTTATGCCGAGTAGTTTTTCCAGTTGAGTCAACTAGTGGGGGCACGCAGAGTGCAACCACTAGGTGTAGTCCCCGAGGCCGCCATCGAATGTGTGATTCGACAGGGGTCTTGATAAAAATATCTTGTTCTTCAGTTCTTCCACTCAGTCTGGGCGGACCATGTCGAGTGGAACCTGAACCAGTGGGGGCACGCTGAGTGCACCCATTGGGTGTAGTCCCCGAGACCGCAGTCGATTGCGGGCAGTCGGTTGTGGTCTGAGAATAAATGTTGCCTCTTTTTTCACTCAGTCTGGACGGACCGTGCCGAGTGGAACCTGGACCAGTGGGGGCACACTAAGTGCACCCACTGGGTGTAGTCCCCGAGACTACTGTTGAATGTTTGATTCCGTAGTAGTCTTAGAATTATTTTCACTCGGAAGCGAATAATCTTTGACTCTGTCCACTGATGTATCTTTTTACCGATTTCAGAAATCTTGTGAGCTCATCTTCAAATTTGCTGAATTCGAGGAGAAGCAGAGACAGCTCAACCTTGACTTGGAGTTGGCCAAGCAGAACTTGCAGAAGGCCAAAGACGAAACAGCTGGTATGGAAGGTAAAAACTTGTCGACTGTGGAATTGGATTGTCTCTCCAGTCATCTCCTCGTTCTTCTCTCTGAACCGAGTGCTTGTTTGTTGTATATATATAGAGAGAGAGAGAGAAAGAGAGAGAGAGAGAATGAGGCAGGCTCTGGCACAGAAGGACCTTGATCTCGCCACAGCACAGAAGGAGGCTCAGGAGAAAACAACACTCGCTGACAAGAAGCTGGCTTCAGTTGGGGCGCTAGAGGAAGACAACGCCAAGCTGAAGGCATCTCTTGCCGAAGCTAATAAAGAAGTGACCCATCTGAAGAAGGACAAAGTGGCTTTGAACGACAAGATCGAAGACATTTCTCGGAAGAGAAATGACCTGGAGGCTTATTTGGGAGGACTCGCCAAAAACTTATTCCTTATGCTTGAAGGTACCTTTCTTTGTCCAAATGTTTCACTATCGTCGATTCACCATAAAGTCGTCGACTCACTAGTTCTTTGTGGTTGTAGAATTCTATCAAAACTTTGAGGAAGAGACTAGGCGAATCGAGACAAGCTTGGACCCCATCAATTCCGCTATCAAGGATGAAGCTGCCATGAACATGCTTCGACTAGAATCCCACCTTGCCAGCGTTATAAACTACCTCGCTCGACTGAAGGTTGTGGTGTCGCGGATCGACACGACACTTTGGCCCAAGGAAATGCTCCAAAATGACCTCGAGTCTTTGATGACTCGACTCAATGAGATCCCTGGTCAAGTGCAGGAATGCAAGAAATCATCTGCTCGATATGGTGCTGATGTAGCTCTGTCTCTTGTTCGCGTCCATTGCAAGGAGGCCAAAGAAGATAAGTTAGCAGCGATCAAGGTTGCCAACACCAAGAGACTTGACTTCCAGTCTTTTATGGAGACCTTCATTCCTGCTGCTACTCGAATTGCAGATGGAATCGACCTGGATGAGTTCGTAGAGCCTGCCAGTCCTACTCTTGCGGAGTGAACAAACTTTTTATGATCCGATTAAATTTGCCTTGGTATGCCGAGTGGTTTTGTAACCGTTAAACTCCTTCGGGCCTGATGCCCGAGTACTTTTATCCGCGGTTCTGAACTCTGAGATTAATCTAAACTTTGTTGTTTTTGGATCTCTTGACTCTGAGTGAAACTTGATTCTTCAGTCTGAATTGTTACTGACTTTGTGATGCTGCTCAGTAGAGTGTACCATGTATAAGGGCACCTGGTGCCGTGCATGACCTACACCGCGTCGTCCTTGCGGATCAGGATGGAGTGCACATTGTACTTGTGCCACAGCTCTGAAGGGAAGATCGTAGTCGACCTGCACCTTGTCGTTCTTGCGGATCATGATGGAGCATACATTGTACTTGTGCCGCAGCTCTGAGGAGAAGATTGAAGTTGACCTGCACCTCGTCGTCCTTGCGGATCAGGATGGAGTGTACATTGTACTTGTGCCGCAGCTCTGAGGAGAAGATCACAGTCGACCTGCACCTCGTCGTCCTAGCGGATCAGGATGGAGAGCACATTGTACTTGTGTCGCGGCTCTTGAGGGAGCGTGTTTTAAACTTAGGCGAGTACGAGACTGCAGCTAAGCCCCCGAGTGGGAGGATTGCTCTCCACTCGGTAGGATTTTTTTAAAACTTAGGAATAGACATCCTATTCAAGAATCTTCTACCCAGGTCCAGAGATGAAGCCATTGCTCAAGGCTTCTATCCATGCATGGTCCGTGGACCACAGCCTACTGATGCACACTCGTCGTCACTGCTATGGTGTCGTGATGACAATCTGTTCAAGCGCAACTTCCAGTTTACTCAGAACTCAGCGAAGCAGAACAAGAAGACTTTTGGGTTAGACTTCAACCCTGGTCCCTCATCTCCAAGGGCAGATGGCACACGACATGCAGAACCCAATGTCATCGGTCCTTTCGCCAACCTTGAAGGTCTCATCACCTACATCTTGGTTCAAGGGACTGCAGTGAATGAGCCTGCAGCTGACACTGAGTCTGATGACGCGCCTGCAGTGCCGAAGCCAAAGCAGTTGAAGAAGCCAAAAGCTTCAAAGCCGGCCCCTTCACCAAAAATCTCAAGGGCGAAGCCATTGGCAACTGCACCTCCTAAAGACAGTGTGCAGTCTGAAGACTTATCACGCGTCTCCAAGCCCCAGAAGGCCAAGATGCCTCTGTCTCACACTGGAAAAGAACTAACAGCTGCTGCCATTCTGCGCAACGACGACATTGATCTGTCAAGTGATGAAGATCTTGCAGACGACGCTCTTGAGAAACTCATCAAGAGCAAAGAAGAAGCATAAATCTTCAATAATCTGCTTCTCTTTGATGTCACCATCATCCACAACTTCATTGACGAGTGGTTTGACATGCCAAACATCCGCTTTGAAGATCTACAGCTACCCATTGGCCTTAGTGTTGCCTTCCAAGGCGCCATTGCTTCAGAACTTGCTATTGCCCAGCGCATTGTTGAACTGAAGCAGAAGATTGACTATGAAAAGGCTCAGTTCAAGAAGCATATGGCCAAGCTCAGCATGCAAGAAGTGAAGAACTTCAAGACAATGATGCACGAGCTCAAGGAAGCCTTTGTGAAGAAGCGTGCAGAAGCTCAGGGTTCACGTGAGCGCATGAAGACGCTGGCTGACAGATGTGTGCAAGCCTATAATTAGGCTGAGAAGCGCAAGGCACTTGGGCGTCCTGGCATCGACCCCAGGATGGCCGCAAAGAAGAAGAAGAAGCCTGCTACGGCTGAACCTGATGCACCAAGGCAAGAGGCAGTTCCGATTGTCTTCCCAACTAGACTGACTGGCTCGAAGCCAAAAAGCCGGTCAACAGCTTCAGAGCTCAAGAAGACAAGAACTGCTGAGGCTGAAGCCAGGAAGAGGAAACACTCTGAAGCCTCTCCTACTGCCCCCACCAAGAAAAAGAGAAAGATCAAGAAAGCTCGGGCTGCTCCCATAGAGCCCTTGATAGTTGAACCCATTTCTATGGTTCATCCTGACGCAGAACATCAACTGACAGTTCATGAGCCTGCTTCCACAGAGGCTCCTGAAGCTGAAGACATTCCAGCAGCTGATCCCATCGCTGCTGAAGACATTGGTCATCATGACAATGTAGAAGATGATGCAGTCCTTCCTCAGTTTGAAAACAGCGAACTCATCAGCATTGGTCGTCCACTGACGCCAATTGCACAGGATGCTTCATGGGTGGATCGCCCACAAGAGGAAGAAGACTATGAGGCCCAGCCCACTCCAACTCCACAGGCATCGTCTGCGTTACGCAGGCTTCGCAAAGGTCCAAGGCCTCAAGTCTCTGCTGAAGACATTCCGGCTGCATCAGCCGCAGAAGAAGAAGTACCACAAGATCCCACTCCCTTGTTCCACCAAGAAGCAATTCTCCAGGAGAAGGTGCCTGTGACCGACCCTCCAGCTAGTCAAGTGGAGGATGAAAATCTTGAGGCTGCCACAACCAACAATGAAGCTAATGTGGAGCCCTCCCCAGCAAAAGCTTCAGAAGACAGCAAAGCCACTGATCCCGCCACTTCTGTTCCTGAGTCTGCTGCCGGTCCCCAATTCAACTATCATGTTGAGCACAGGCCTCAGGTCCAGAAGCCAATCCCAAGACTGCCAAGGTTTCCAGGTCCTGCATCAGCACCTGGCTCCTTCAACATCAATGGCTTCAGGGCAGACAACACGTTCTTCAATAGCTCCAGGAACCCCTACTCAAGGGAAAGGATATCATCTGATCAGTTCTGGAGCTATCCTCAGCGAAGCTATTACTCTTGCATTCTTTACAACCAAGGTCGCATCTTCCCACACAAGCGCCTTGACGTCGAAGCTATAGCTGGTCTGCCCTGTCTAGAGGAAGCGTTGGATTGCTTCAAGCAAGTGGGTCTGCTGCAGTTTGTTACTACCGAAGAGCATTGGAATGAAGAGCTGCTGCTACAATTCAATGCCACACTTCACATCAAAGGGTACAGCAGAGATCCAAAGACTTGGGTCCTGGAGTGGATGACTGGCAACGTTCATCACGAAGCCAATGCATTTGACATCATTGAGCTCACTGGCTTGCCCACTCCTGGCGATCTCTTCGAGCAAGGCTGTCAGCTGCATGCTGAAACTATTGAGAGCATCTTTCAGCGGCCAGAACCTGATATGAGTCAAATGCTCAGCATGAGGAAGCCATTGCCCCAAGATGCTGCGTATCCCACAGAGTTCTTCGTTGAAGACCTTGAGTACCTGCCCAGAACCATCTATCACATCATCAGGCGAACTCTCTGGCCTATCAAAGGGCACTCTCCAAATGCCAAGCTTCAGGTTGCAATGAAGACTTTGTTCTTCTATATACTTCATGGCAAATACTTCAATGCACATGACTTCTTCATACGCCAACTTGCTGCATCAGGCATTGATCTGTTTGGTTTGAAGTTCTACGCCCCTTGGGTCATGCGGCTGATCAAGCTACACTCCGCCATCTCGTATCAGCCCTCAGCCCGCAACCATCGGATCTTCTTGCCTGACGTGGACATGTCTACTAAAGCCATATATTCTGAGCCTGCCAAGCAACCTCTAAGTCTTCAGAATGCAGACCATCAGAGTTTTACTCAGAATGTTGAAGGCGTTGAAGCAGTTTCTCAGGTGTATCCTTTGGCTGGCACTACACGTGCACCACACCCTGCTTCCACTGAAGCCACTGACAGTGCCACTGCTCCAAGACCCAAGAAGCGCACTCGTGTTCTCAACGACCGAGAGCTTCTAGTGGCTCTACATTAGAAACAGGATAGGCATCATGACTGGCTGAAGCGTCAGATGAAAATCCTCTTGGTGGATGTTAATCGCACTCGAAATCTTTCCACCAAGAATGCTTTCGTTGCCCATGAAACCTGTCGCCGCACATGGAAAGGGCTCACGATGATGTGTTCTGAAGCTGATCTTCAAGAGGATGGCTTTTCTGAGAGATTCAAGTTTGACTCCACACCTCCTCGAAGGGCTGTGCTGCTAGGAACTCCATCCCTTGAAGACTCTGAGTTCTCTTCATCTGCTGCCACAGTGACTGCCAGAATTATTGAGGAAGAAGACGATGCTACTTCACCGCCACCTCCTTCAGCACCTCCAAGCTCTTCTGCCCCGCCAAACAACACCAACAACCCTGCTACTTAACCTACTCCTCATGGGAACGAGTAGAGGCTCTATGTCTTCAAACCTTTTTGGTATTTACTGACAAAAGGGGGAGAAGCATATGAGATTAATAGTCTTCAAGCGGGTCCATATGGGCGGGTGTTTTATATTTTTCTTCGTGCTTACAACTCTCGTTTTTGCTACATTTGGTTCTTATGAGTTGTAACACTTAAACTAGATGGTCGTCTGCTACTTATTTGCCACCTTGCTTTGCGAAGATAAATTCCGCATGTGCGACGATAAATTCCGCACTTAGCTCATTCTGCAGACGTCCATTTTCCATTATGCATGTCATTATCTTCATATACTTTCACATGCATAGTGGATTGTCATCATAAGTTGAAGTGGATCTCCACAAGTACAACCTGCCATGTGCATTTGCATTCCAAAAGCAAATTAACTTATATGCACATCTTCAGGGGGAGCCCTTGCAACTTATGAAGACAATTCCTTATCTTTTACAATTTCATAGATTATATTCCCCGTTGAAAACTTCAACTAGTTTGTCATCAATCACCAAAAAGGGGGAGATTGTAAGTGCATCTAGTGCCACCCCTAGTTGGTTTTGGAGTATTGACGACAAACCTAGTTGAGGGACTAATGTGTTTGTGAGAATTGCAGGATAACACAGGTAGAAGTCCCTCATTGATTCGGTTTTACTACCAGAGATGACCCCTAAAACTGTATGAAGACATTGAAGTCAAAGGTGGTATATGAAGATATTCACATCGAAGACTATGACAAGAGAAGACACTATATGAAGCCTATGGAGCTCGAAGCATAGTGGATTGTCATCATAAGTTGAAGTGGATCTCCACAAGTACCACCTGCCATGTGCATTTGCATTCCAAAAGCAAATTAACTTATATGCACATCTTCAGGGGGAGCCCTTGCAACTTATGAAGACAATTCCTTATCCTTTACAATTTCACAGATTATATTCCCCGTTGAAAACTTCAACTAGTTTGTCATCAATCACCAAAAAGGGGGAGATTGTAAGTGCATCTAGTGCCACCCCTAGTTGGTTTTGGAGTATTGACGACAAACCTAGTTGAGGGACTAATGTGTTTGTGAGAATTGCAGGATAACACAGGTAGAAGTCCCTCATTGATTCGGTTTTACTACCAGAGATGACCCCTAAAACTTTATGAAGACATTGAAGTCAAAGGTGGTATATGAAGATATTCACATTGAAGACTATGACAAGAGAAGACACGATATGAAGCCTTGGAGCTCGAAGACTTATATCTTTCGTAGTTCTTTTTCTTTTGTGTTGAGTCATAGGAACCACCGTACTGTTAAGTGGGGTCCAACAGAACCAGTCAGATTGACTAATGTGTCAGTGAACGAAGTCTGTGAAGGTTTGGGAGTCTACCTTGAAGACTTACCAGAGTTATTGGGCGAGGTCTATGTGACCTTAGCTCAAGGAGAATACAGTGAGGACTGGGTGTCCTGAGCTGCGTGTTCAGGACTGGGTGTCCGGGACTGTGTGTCCTAAGGTTTAAATACCTAGCCGCTCCAACCAGACGTACAGTTGTCACAGCAACTGGAACTGGTTCAACAAATCATTGTCTTCAATGAGTCACTGGTTTCATCTTCACTTCACTTTACTCACTGTTACTCCTTGTGAAGTCATTGTATGTTTGCTCTATCATTTGTCTTCACTGAGTGACTGCGTGTTCTGTTTGGCTTCACAATATCTTCCTACCTGATCCCTACTACCTAGCTGCTATTAGTCTTTGTGCTTTCACTTCATTGAATACTTGACTATGGTTTGCCTAGTGTAGTCTACCTTCCGCTGCATGGTAATAGGTTCAATTTTTATCGTTTGTCTTCAAAACTCCCATGTTCTGAAGACTTTCATAAAAATCGCCTATTCACCCCCCCTGGTAGTCGATAGAATGCACTTTCAATTGGTATCAGAGCAGGGTGCTTCCTTGTTCTGTGTGATTTGGTTTAACCACTTGGAGTTTTAGCTATGTCGACTGCGGGGATAATTAAAGTCTCCACTGCGTGCCCCGTCTTCGATGGAACTGAATATCCCTACTGGAAGAATAAGATGCGCATGCATCTTGAAGCCATTGACATCGACCTATGGTATGTCGTCAAGAACGGCGTTCCCAAGGCTGGAGAAGGTGTCACTGCTGCTGATGTCAAGAAATTCGTTCAACTGGACTCTACTGCCAAGAATATCATCTGTGGTCATCTGACCAAAGGGCAGTATGGCCGTGTGAGTGCTTTGAAGACATCCAAGCTGGTCTGGGACTGGCTCTCCAAGGTCAATGAAGGCATCTCAACCCAGAGAGATCAGAGAATCAGTGTCCTTCGCAACCTCTTCAATCGCTTCAAGCGAAATGACAATGAGAATGTCCAGCACACATTTGACCGACTCACTGACATCACAAATGAGCTTCAAGCCCTCGGCGCCATTGAGATTACCAAACACGAAGTCGTCAAGACGCTGCTGAGATCACTTGATAGTTCGTTTGACATCCTGGCCCTGATGATTCAAGAACGTCCTGATTTCAAGACACTCGATCCGTCTGACATACTTGAGAGGCTCAACTCACATGAGTTTCAGCTTTCGGAGAAAAGAGATATCTACGGTCCAAACTATGGATGAACTCGTGCCTTGAAGGCAAAAGCTGTCTCCTCATCTGAAGAAGAATCTGACAGCAGTTCTGATGATCCTGAAGACATTGGAAGGGAACTTGCTATGCTTGTCAAGAAGTTCCAAAAATTCACCAAGAAGAAAGGCTTCAGAAAGTCTTCCCGATCAAGTTCAAGGAATGATGAAGCTCCTGCTCATGACTACAAGAGGAAAACATGTCACAAGTGCAAGAAACGTGGCCACTTCATCTCTGAGTGTCCACAGTGGGACAATGAGAACAAAAAGAAGAAGAAGAGCAAGGAATATGACTCTGATGACAAGAAGAAGAAGAAGAAGAAGAAATACTCAAAGTCTTCTTCCAAGTCTTCCTCAAAGTCTTCATCACACAAGAAGAGCTCATCTGGCAAGGCACATGCGTTTGTTGGCAAGGAAATGGATTCAGAGGAGGAGTCCGCTTCTGAGGAGGCGGAGGCGGAGGTGGAGTCTGAGGAGGAGTCCGATTCAGGCGTTGCAAGTCTGGCTACAACATACGTTGCCAAGTCCATCTTCAACACTGAAGACAATGACTTCATCACTGACACCGATGCAAATGACAAGGACTACTCCGCTTCTACCTACTGCTTCATGGCACGCGGTGCCAAGGTAAACACATGCACTACTCACTATCAAACATCTAGTGACGATGACTCTGATTGTGGTTAAAAACCTAGCTACAAAACACTTGCTAAAATTGCAACTGAACAACAGAAAGCTGTGGAACATATTCAAAAACTGTTAGACAGAAGCGATGATCTGTTAGGTGCTGAAATGACTCGATCGGAATCCTTAATTGAAGACATAAAAAATCTTCACGGTAAGTATCAGGAACTTGAAAGTCGTCATGAAACTCTCTCAACAACTCATGAAAAGCTTTCCTATGATTATCTTCAAAGGAAGCAAGATCTTGAGAAATTGAGAGCGGTTCATGAAGATCTTCAAACGGAAAACGAGTCACTTCGCGCCAAACAGATCAGTCCCGCTCAGGAAGGATTTGAACCACCATGTCTTAAATGCATTGAGCGTGATAATGCTACTTCTGTTGCTGAATGTTCTACTGCTACTGCTGTTGCAATATCTTCAACTGTTGATGTGGTAACTAACCCCTCTGCTGAGGATACCACCGCTATTGCTGATGAGAATGTTAGGTTGAAGACATTGCTTGAAACAGGGATGTACAAAAGTCTTCAATGGCATCAGACACTATGTGATGTCCTCAAAAAGCATATTCTGAACCGAAACCCTAGGAAAGAGGGTGTTGGGTTCGTAAGGAAAATGAATGCAGATGGCTCTTACTGGAAACCTGAGCAGTACCCCAAAACCATGTGGGTTGCTGCAAAGGAACCTTCAGCAGATCCATCCAATCTAACTGGCTTCACTTGTGCTAACCCCATTATCATTGATGAATCCTTTGATGCAAACTATATACTGTTTAAGAATCAGAATGGTGAAGTGTTTGCCAGGTACATTGGTACTAACTGCAGGAATGGACCGCCTATGAAGAAGATCTGGGTTCCGAAAAGGTGTTTGGAAAATCTTCCTGTGAATGTCTTCATGACACCTCACGTGAAGAAGACAAACCTCAGAGCAAAGGCTTCATACGGTCCAAAGGCTTCATACAGACAGAGGACTCACCTGAGTCGCACTAACGCAAATGTTTTGCAGGGAAACCATACTCAGGCATATGAATATGAGAGCGGTTCATCAAACCGCCATGTTCATAAGACCAAGAACTATTCTGCTTATTCTTATGAGTACTATTGTCCGCCTGCAAGACTATTTGCTAGGGCTTCAAAGCCAAAATTCTCAGATGCTGCACTTAGACTTATTGCTTCTAAGCCACCCTTGATGTGGGTGGCTAAGAAAGCTTAACTCTCTTTTGCAGGGAAAGGTCTCCAGCAGAAAACCAAAATCGTCTGACGCTATTGCTGGGGACCTTAAACATCTTGTAGGGCGCAAGATCAAATGCCCAAATGGTCTTACTATGTACTTCGTACCTGAATCGCTTGCTACTCTCCCTATTAGTCCTAACCTGGATCTAAGCTTTCATAACCCACTGGTTCGTCAAATGTTTTTGCTTCACAATGCTCTTGGTGAAGCCTATCCCCCTAACTGCACTGTAGGGTACGACACCAGCATCTTCAGAATGGATTATTGATAGTGGGTGTACAAATCACATGACTGGCAAAAGAAGTCTTCTTATGGACTCAACCTTACGTCCATCTGACAAGAGCCACATCACATTTGCTGACACTGGTAAAAGTAAGGTATTGGGTCTAGGTAGAGTTGCAATCTCAAGGGATCAACACATGGATAAAGTCATGCTTGTTGAATCCCTTGGCTTCAACTTAATGTCTGTCTCAATGCTTTGCGATTTGAACATGATCGTAATGTTTGGAAAATATCGTTGCCTTGTACTAATGGAATCTGACAAGTCTCTAGTGTTTGAAGGGTATCGAAAAGATGATTTGTACGTGGAAGACTTCTCAGCAGGACCACAGCTTGCAGTATGTCTTCTAGCAAAGGCTTCAGAATGCTGGCTCTGGCATCGGAGGCTTGGACATGCTGGCATGAGGAACCTCCACACCCTTGCGAAGAAGAAGCATGTCATAGGCATCGAGGGCGTCAAGTTCAAGAAAGACCACTTATGCGGTGCCTGTGAAGCAGGGAAGATGACGAGGGCCAAACATCCCTCGAAGACAATCATGACCACAACTCGACCCTTCGAACTGCTTCACATGGATCTTTTCGGTCCCACTCATTACTCAACTCTTACTACTACTGCTTGCCTCTATGGCTTCGTTATTGTTGATGATTATTCTAGATATACTTGGGTGCACATAATCCTTTACAAGACTGAAATGCAGGATGTCTTCAGACGCTTCGCCAATCGAGCTATGAACAATTATGGCGCTAAGATAAAGCACATCAGAAGTGACAATGGCACTGAATTCAAGAACACTGGCCTTGATACATATCTTGATACCTTGGGCATCACACATGAATTCTTAGCCCTGTACACGCCACAGCAGAATGGCGTCGTCGAACGCAAGAACAGAACACTAATTGAGATGGCCAGAACGATGCTAGATGAATACAAGACCCCAAGAAAATTCTGGCCCGAAGCCATTGATACTGCATGCCATACAATCAATCGTGTTTATCTTCACAAGCTACTGAACAAGACATCTTATGAGCTCCTTACTGGCAAGAAGCCAAATGTCAGTTGCTTTAGAGTATTTGGCGCAAGGTGCTGGATCAAGGACCCACATCACACCTCAAAGTTTGCACCAAAAGCACATGAGGGTTTTATGCTTGGATATGGAAAGGATTCACACTCCTACAGAGTCTTCAATCTCTTTCATTACAAAGTGGTTGAAACAGTGGATGTGCGGTTCGATGAGACCAACGGTTCACAAAGAGAGCAACTGCCAAATGTGCTAGATGAAGTTCCATCCAATGAATCAATCAAGCTAATGGGAACTGGAGAAATTATACCTTCTGAAGCTCATCCTGAAGAAGAACTTATCATCTCACTACCTAATCAACATGAAGACAATGCTCAGCCTGAAGACATTCCTTCCAACAACGACAATGAACAGCAAGAGCAAAGTCTTCGCCCTGTACATCCTCGCGTTGCCAATGAAGTGCAAATTGAAAGAATAATTGATAGCATCAATGCACCTGGTCCACTCACTCGTTCAAGGGCAACTCAGCTAGCAAATTTCTGTGGGCACTTCGCATTCGTCTCAATAGCAGAACCCAAGAAAGTTGAAGAAGCCTTCATGGAACCTGAATGGATTCAAGCTATGCAAGAAGAGCTTCAACAGTTTGAGCTGAATAATGTATGGGAACTGGTTAAGCGTCCAGATCCACGGAAGCACAATATAATAGGCACCAAATGGATATACCGCAACAAGCAAGATGAGCATGGTCAAGTTGTCAGAAACAAAGCTCGTCTCGTTGCTCAAGGATATACTCAAGTGGAAGGCATTGACTTCGATGAAACATTTGCTCCTGTGGCTAGACTTGAAGCCATACGCATACTGCTGGCCTATGCAAATCATCATAACATACTTCTATATCAAATGGATGTGAAGAGTGCCTTTCTTAATGGCAAGATTGAAGAAGAAGTGTGTGTTGCACAACCGCCTGGCTTTGAAGATCCAAAACATCCTGACATGGTATACAAGCTCAACAAGGCACTGTATGGCCTCAAACAAGCCCCTCGGGCCTGGTATGACACACTCAAAACTTCTTGAAGAGCAAAGGCTTCATACCTGGTTCCCTAGACCCCACTCTTTTCACGAAGACATATGATGGTGAACTGTTTGTGTGCCAAATATATGTGGATGACATTATCTTCGGCTGCACCAATCAGAAGTACAGTGAAGAGTTTGGATATATGATGCAAGAGCAATATCAGATGTCTATGATGGGAGAGCTAAAGTTCTTCCTCGGTGTTCAAATACAACAACAACGCAATGGCATCTTCATATCTTAAGAGAAGTATCTCAAAGATTGCCTGAAGAAGTTCGGTATGCAAGACTGCAAAGGCTTCACAACACCAATGCCAGCCAAACATCATCTGGGTCCCGACGACAATGGTAAAGAGTTCGATCAAAAGGTATACCGCTCCATGATTGGTTCTTTACTTTATCTATGTGCATCTAGGCCAGATATTATGCTTAGTCTTTGCATGTGTGCTCGATTTCAAGCGGCACCAAAGGAGTCGCATCACTTAGCTGTGAAGCGAATTCTTCGATATTTGGCTCACACCCCAACTCTAGGATTATGGTATCCAAAGGGCTCAGAGTTTGATCTGGTTGGATTCTCGGATGCTGATTATGCTAGTGACAAAGTCGATCGCAAGTCTACATCAGGCACATGTCACTTTCTGGGACGATCACTTGTATGTTGGTCTTCAAAGAAGCAGAACTGTGTATCTCTCTCCACTGCTGAATCTGAATACATTGTTGCTGGATCATGCTGCGCTCAGCTTCTATGGATGAAGCAAACACTCAAGGACTATGGCATTCATCTGAAGCAAGTGCCACTTTACTGTGACAATGAAAGCGCCATCAAGATTGCTAACAACCCAGTTCAGCACTCGAAGACAAAGCACATTGAAATTCGTCATCACTTTCTCAGAGATCATGTTGTGAAGGAAGACATTGATATCATACACGTCAACACTGAAGAGCAATTGGCAGATATCTTCACCAAGCCCTTGGATGAGAAGAGGTTTTGCAAGTTACGGTGTGAGCTAAATATCCTGGAATCCTCAAATGTCCTGTGATCAGGCACACATTCTAACCCTTATGCATATTGATGACTTAGATGTGCAACACACAAAGTAAAGTATATCTTCAATCAATGAAGACACACAATCTAAGTGTGAATACATTAATGTGGAATTTGACTTCGGAGCGCCACGATAATTATGCGCCCTGTCTGGGTCTAATACTTCCTATAAGGTGGGTAACGCCACCACCAAACGTTCTATTTTGAAGTGTTTCACTCATGGCGTTACCTTGCAATGTCTTCACATTTGGTTTGGCTTCGATCTCAACATATTTTCATGATTATCTTCACTATGTTGATTATATATATATATACTAGTGTTCTGTCCTCTACAGCATTCACTTATAGCTATGTCTTCGTGTTGAATCTTTTGAACTAAGTGAATGTGATCGGACCCTAACCTCTCTATGCTTTCTATCTCAAACTCTATCTTTCCAAGTCATATGCATTCTATTGAAACTGTTGAATGTCTTCTCTGCGTCCTTCTTAGCAGAAGATACAGAGACAATCATTAAGTCTGTTTTCAATGCTCATTCCTCCACATGAAATCTGGAGAAGTAGGAGCGACCACCCGACAATCTAGGCGTGCGTGGGACGTGGAACAAACCCGAAAATTCCGCACAATGGCCACGTGTTCCTCAGATGCGAATCGCCAGGGACACCTGTGTAATAGCACAGTGCCGCCCCCGTGCCTATAAATACACACTCACAGCGGTCATTATCTCTTCTTCCACCCTCGCACGAACCCTAGCACCACCGCTAGCTCTCGACGACGCCAGCGACGAAGCGCTTCGCTGCCGCAACCTCTTCGACGCCGTCTTCACGCCGACTGCGGACATCGTCCTCTCCGCCATCGCCGTAGGTGTCCTCCGTCGCCAAGTTAGGGCACGAAAGAGTGAACTGCTCGGCCTCATCTCTCACTCCGTCTAGCAGTTCTCAGTGTGGTAAATAAAACTCCCTTTTTACAGCACCATTGATCCTATTGATCTGTCACTTTCTACCACAAGCAGTTTCTATTCACACAAGCTAGATCTCTCTCATACTACATCTCATAACATGCCTAGTATATTCACTTGTGCTTCACAAAGTAGTTAGATTCCTCACTTGTACTGATCTGTGGATTCGTACAAATCTGGAACCAACTTCTTATCTGTGAGTGAATGTCTTCGCACGATGAGGTCAATGTCTTCTAAACTGATTTATCTTCAAAATCTTCTGAGAATGCATATGACCTCTTCCCCTTCCCTCGCACCTTAATGCTGTCACAGGTACATGTCTGTGGGAGAATCCTTTGGTTCTCATAATCTGCATTCATTTGCAGAATTCTTACAACATCGCATAAATTCTCCCGAAGCCAGTTCCTGTTGGTCCAGCAAACGAAAACCTTTGAAGCCTTTCAAGTTAAAGTTTATGGCTTCAGAGAAAGCAGCAAGGAAGGGTGGCAGAAAGCGTCGTGGTGAGACCTCCAGAGATCTGCCAGATGAACTCTTAGAAATGTACAAGACAAATCTTGAAGAGGATTACAGTCAGTGCAAGACCCGAATCCAATGGATTCGAAGATATTGGGCAGAACAATGGTTCAAATATAGATTTGTGACCCAGGAGTATGCTGAGAAAAATGCCATCAAGAGACCGTGGGGAGACATCCTATTCAAGAATCTTCTACCCAGGTCTAGAGATGAAGCCATTGCTCAAGGCTTCTATCCATGCATGGTCCGTGGACCACAGCCTACTGATGCACACTCGTCGTCACTGCTATGGTGTCGTGATGACAATCTGTTCAAGCGCAACTTCCAGTTTGCTCAGAACTCAGCAAAGCAGAACAAGAATACTTTTGGGTTAGACTTCAACCCTGGTCCCTCATCTCCAAGGGCAGATGGCACACGACATGCAGAACCCAATGTCATCGGTCCTTTCGCCAACATTGAAGGCCTCATCACCTACATCTTAGTTCAAGGGACTGCAGTGAATGAGCCTGCAGCTGACACTGAGTCTGATGACGTGCCTGCAGTGCCGAAGCCAAAGCAGTTGAAGAAGCCAAAAGCTTCAAAGCTGGCCCCTTCACCAAAAATCTCAAGGGCGAAGCCATTGGCAACTGCACCTCCTAAAGACAGTGTGCAGTCTGAAGACTTATCACGCGTCTCCAAGCCCCAGAAGGCCAAGATGCCTCTGTCTCACAGTGGCAAAGAACTAACAGCTGCTGCCATTCTGCGCAACGACGACATTGATCTGTCAAGTGATGAAGATCTTGCAGACGACGCTCTTGAGCAACTCATCAAGAGCAAAGAAGAAGCAGAAATCTTCAATAATCTGCTTCTCTTTGATGTCACCATCATCCACAACTTCATTGACGAGTGGTTTGACACGCCAAACATCAGCTTTGAAGATCTGCAGCTACCCTTTGGCCTTAGTGTTGCCTTCCAAGGCGCCATTGCTTCAGAACTTGCTATTGCCCAGCGCATTGTTGAACTGAAGCAGAAGATTGACTATGAAAAGGCTCAGTTCAAGAAGCATATGGCCAAGCTCAGCCTGCAAGAAGTGAAGAACTTCAAGACAATGATGCATGAGCTCAAGGAAGCCTTTGTGAAGAAGCGTGCAGAAGCTCAGGGTTCGCGTGAGCGCATGAAGACTCTGGCTGACAGATGTGTGCAAGCCTATAATGAGGCTGAGAAGCGCAAGGCACTTGGGCGTCCTGGCATCGACCCCAGGATGGCCGCAAAGAAGAAGAAGAAGCCTTCTACGGCTGAACCTGATGCACCAAGGCAAGAGGCAGTTCCGATTGTCTTCCCAACTTGACTGACTAGCTCGAAGCCAAAAAGCCGGTCAACAGCTTCAGAGCTCAATTCAACTATCATGTTGAGCACATGCCTCAGGTCCAGAAGCCAATCCCAAGACTGCCAAGGTTTCCAGGTCCTGCATCAGCACTTGGCTCCTTCAACATCAATGGCTTCAGGGTAGACAACACGTTCTTCAATAGCTCCAGGAACCCCTACTCAAGGGAAAGGATATCATCTGATCGGTTCTGGATCTATCCTCAGCGAAGCTATTACTCTTGAATTCTTTACAACCAAGGTTGCATCTTCCCACACAAGCGCCTTGATGTTGAAGCTATAGCTAGTCTGCCCTGTCTAGAGGAAGCGTTGGATTGCTTCAAGCAAGTGGGTCTGCTGCAGTTTGTTACTGCTGAAGAGCATTGGAATGAAGAGCTGCTGCTACAATTCTATGCCACACTTCACATCAAAGGGTACAACAGAGATCCGAAGACTTGGGTCCTGGAGTGGATGACTGGCAACGTTCATCACGAAGCCAATGCATTTGACATCATTGAGCTCACTGGCTTGCCCACTCCTGGCGATCTCTTCGAGCAAGGCTGTCAGCTGCATGCTGAAGCTATTGAGAGCATCTTTCAGCGGCCAGAACCTGATATGAGTCAAATGCTCCGCATGAGGAAGCCATTGCCCCAAGATGCTGCGTATCCCATAGAGTTCTTCGTTGAAGACCTTGAGTACCTGCCCAGAACCATCTATCACATCATCAGGCGAACTCTCTGGCCTATCAAAGGGCACTCTCCAAATGCCAAGCTTCAGGGTGCAATGAAGACTTTGGTCTTCTATATACTTCATGGCAAATGCTTCAATGCACAGGACTTCTTCATACGCCAACTTGCTACATCAGGCATTGATCTGTTTGGTTTGAAGTTCTACGCCCCTTGGGTCATGCGGCTGATCAAGCTACACTCCGCCATCTTGTATCAGCCCTCAGCCCGCAACCATCGGATCTTCTTGCCTGACGTGGACATGTCTACTGAAGCCATATATTCTGAGCCTGCCAAGCAACCTCTAAGTCTTCAGAATGCATACCATCAGAGTTTTACTCAGAATGTTGAAGGCGTTGAAGCAGTTTCTCGGGTGTATCCTTTGGCTGGAACTACACGTGCACCACACCCTGCTTCCACTGAAGCCACTGACAGTGCCACTGCTCCAAGACCCAAGAAGCGCACTCGTGTTCTCAACGACCGAGAGCTTCTTGTGGCTCTACATCAGAAACAGGACATGCATCATGACTGGCTGAAGCGTCAGATGAAAAGCCTCTTGGTGGATGTTAATCGCACTCGAAATCTTGCCACCAAGAATGCTTTCGTTGCCCATGAAACCTGTTGCCGCACATGGAAAGGGCTCACGATGATGTGTTCTGAAGCTGATCTTCAAGAGGATGGCTTCTCTGAGAGATTCAAGTTTGACTCCACACCTCCTCGAAGGGCTGCGCTGCTAGGAACTCCATCCCTTGAAGACTCTGAGTTCTCTTCATCTGCTGCCACAGTGACTGCCAGAATTATTGAGGAAGAAGATGATGCTACTTCACCGCCACCTCCTTCAGCACCTCCAAGCTCTTCTGCACCGCCAAACAACACCAACAACCCTGCTACTTAACCTACTCCTCATGGGAATGAGTAGAGGCTCTATGTCTTCAAACCTTTTTGGTCATTACTGACAAAAGGGGGAGAAGCATATGAGATTAATAGTCTTCAAGCGGGTCCATATGGGCGGGTGCTTTATATTTTGCTTTGTGCTTACAACTCTCGTTTTTGCTACATTTGGTTCTTATGAGTTGTAACACTTAAACTAGATGGTCGTCTGCTACTTATTTGCCACCTTGCTTTGCGAAAATAAATTCCGCATGTGCGACGATAAATTCCGCACTTAGCTCATTCTGCAGACGTCCATTTTCCATTATGCATGTCATTATCTTCATATACTTTCACATGCATAGTGGATTGTCATCATAAGTTGAAGTGGATCTCCACAAGTACAACCTGCCATGTGCATTTGCATTCCAAAAGCAAATTAACTTATATGCACATCTTCAGGGGGAGCCCTTGCAACTTATGAAGACAATTCCTTATCTTTTACAATTTCATAGATTATATTCCCCGTTGAAAACTTCAACTAGTTTGTCATCAATCACCAAAAAGGGGGAGATTGTAAGTGCATCTAGTGCCACCCCTAGTTGGTTTTGGAGTATTGACGACAAACCTAGTTGAGGGACTAATGTGTTTGTGAGAATTGCAGGATAACACAGGTAGAAGTCCCTCATTGATTCGGTTTTACTACCAGAGATGACCCCTAAAACTGTATGAAGACATTGAAGTCAAAGGTGGTATATGAAGATATTCACATCGAAGACTATGACAAGAGAAGACACTATATGAAGCCTATGGAGCTCGAAGACTTAGATCTTTCGTAGTTCTTTTTCTTTTGTGTTGAGTCATAGGAACCACCGTACTGTTAAGTGGGGTCCAACAGAACCAGTCAGATTGACTAA